>NW_016158969.1:0-29599 GCF_001687245.7 Rhagoletis zephyria | reverse complement strand
GAATTCTTGAAAATCAATATTTTAAATAAATAATTGGGTATTATTATCGCGAATCTCTTGAAGAGAAACGGAGTTGTCCGATCGAAGAATATTGATTTTCAAGAATTCTATACCATTTTTACAAAAAAAAAAAAGAAAAATTCATAACTCTTGATTTGATACTTAAGTTAGAAAATTTATTTTTTTGCTTTTCAGTTCCTTTGTATTATATTTTTTAAACTTGGTTAATTTTTTTTTTTTGGTAAAAAACTTTAAGTAAATCAAAGGTACAGTATTTTTTTATGACTGTAAAATTGAATGTTTAGCGCAAATAAAGCTTTTTGAATTCTTTTCCTAGGTACATATATGAGAAGATGGTAAAAAATCAATTGATTAAAAAATATTTTTTTTTTTTTTTAACAAGGGTCGATATTTTACAAACTGGCCACTTTGTTTTATTGCCAAATAAGTTCTCTAATTGGTGTCAAAAAAAAAACATAAGATTCGAATGAATGGTTGCTAAAATATTTCAAAAAGTGTAAAAGCCTGCATAAAAATCTGCTTGCAAATAACTCGTAAAAATAATAAAATTAACGCAAAATCTTTGGTGTCAATATTGCACACCATGTTAACTTTCAAAATCGGTAAATGAAATATTAAAAATCGAAAAGTCAATTTTGAGTGGCCCAATTGAGAAAACTTGAATGTAAATATTTATTTTCAATGTAATCGATATGGATTAGGCCAGGTGCATAAAGATAATGGGCTATTTTTTTGTTTTTATAAATAACTCGCCTCGAACAAAAGCGAATACTAAACCTGATTTAATTATAAAAATCAAAATTTGTAGATTTCATAACAATTCAGCATAAATTATTATGTTTTTATTTGTGTGAAAATGCTCATTCATGAAAAATGTACTCCAAACAATATCGTAACTATGTAAACCTAGCAAATATTTAGCTACTCATTTGTGTTAAGCATGAAAAATCAATTAAAATAAAACCCTGAATCAATTCAATACAAAATATTTAGATAATCTGAATAATACAAACTAATTACAAAATTAATATGCCAATAAATTGGTTGGCGGCAAAACTACTTACGCACATTTTTAATCTTACTACTGAAAAAAAAAACGAAACAATTTTCATAACAATACAAATGGTAGATTTCGCTGTCAAGTACTAAACGCCTTTAAACTGTTTACTAAATGAACATATGTAGATACATGCATATGTACGTATACATGGGAAAATGCCCCGTAGGAAAAAATTTTTATCAGCTTTAAGATAATCTGGTTTTTATTATTTTATTTTACTTTGATCGCACTTATGCAATTGTGTTTGTACATATGTATATATAGTTGAATTCTCCAAGCAATACATATTGATGCAAAATATTGCTGCAATAAATGGTTATGCAAATGGTAGTGATAATGGTTGTAGTAATAGTTATTGTATTGGCAATAGTAAAAATAATACTATTGGTAATTGTAATGGTAACGGTAATGGTAATGGTACATAACTGTAATGATAATAGTAATAATCATGCTAATGGTAATGGCAGTAGTAATGATAAAAGTAGTGATAATGGTAATGGTAAAGATAATTATAATACAGGACCATAAAAAAATCAATGAAAAGGTGAAACGACTAGATCTTGTGTTTTATGTGTTTTTGGATTCACTGAATCTGAAGTCCGTTTTTCTCCATAACGTCCGGATTTTTTTCTATCCTCAAAAAACCTTGCGGACAGACAAAACTTCATAAATGTTGACGTCCTTACTTTAATCTTGGTAGTTAGGGGTTTTTGGGGCCGCTGATTACGATCATGAAGTCAGCTTTTCCAAATTCAAAACGGCGGGGAAAATATGACGGTGGAATTTTATAAAAATTATTGCATTCATATGAAATTTGGCATTGAGTAGTTTGTTGAGGTCGGTGATTAAAGTAGACTTTCAAAATTCAAAATGGCGGGCCCAGTATTTATGGTCGAATTTTGAAAAAATTATCGCATCTAAATGAAACTTGGTATCTAGGCTTTTTTATGGTCGCTGATTACGAACATGAATTCAAATTTTTAAAACTCAAAATGTCGGAACCAATATGATGGTAAAATTTTTAAAGGTCTGTTTAATCTTTCCAAAATTTGGAAAAAAAATTATGAACCAAAAAATCTTTTGAAATTTAAAAAAAAATGTATCGCCATATTCCATCAGACATTTCGGACTTTAAAAATCTGACTTCATATTCGTAATCAAGCGACCCCAAAACCCCTAACTGCCAAGATTAAAGTAAATATTTATCAAAAAATAACAAAAAACAGTCAATACTTACATATAAAATTTTGTCTGCCACATAAGGTTCGCTATTTTTTTTGAGGTTAGAACAAACCCTGATGTGAATGAACAAAACGGACTTCAGATTCGTGTTCAGCATAAGAACACTGGTCTGATCAAAAGAACCTTTCATCGATTTTTTTTTGTGGTCCAGTGTAATCGTGGTAATGGTTATGGATATTTTATTGGGAATTGCAACTTATTTTGTGACTCCTATCAAATTCTTTCCAAAAATTTAATTTCGAAAACAATGTTTTTCCACACGGGATAGATGTCTACTATACGATTAGAGTAAACACAACGCAGTCACAGAATGTGAAATCGGCGGATGTTTGAACACTTGATTTATGCGAATGCTCAGCCATGTTTCGGAACAATTAATTAAAATTTGACTGCATAATTAATTTCAATAAATTTCTATTTTGCCAGTGTTTACATACATTTAGAGTTTATTTGCGCTGTTGATGCTCACTTAAATTTTTGTCGGGTGACTCTTGACACTTTGTTTCTGAACGATTTTTTCTCTTTTAAGTTTACGAAGAAACTGTTTATAAAATCTGTCTGAGGGTGTGTATTTGCCGTTTTGCGGCAATTATTTGTTTTGACGAATCAACTTGTGCTGCTTTGTAGGAAATGTGTTCTGGTATCTAATTACTTATTTAAGTGAATGGGGGTTTGAACAATTGGAACATAGTATTATAGGGTGCTACTTAGGTGATAACAGATGGAGGATAATTTAGCCAGAGATTGCCTGGTAGAGAATTACACTAAGTTACTGAAAGATTAATTGGCGTAATTTTTGTTTGTAGTTTTGATGACTAATTAAATTAAAATAAATCGAAAAGTAATATGGCGGGGAATTGTTAGAGGCTGTCGTGCTACACTGGCGCCCATCAATCACTTGAAGAAGACTCTCTTCAGCATTCACGGCCATACATATGTAACAAAGTTGAAAATGAATGAAAAAGTGATTGCGAGAACCAAACGAGCCTTAGAAATGCAAACAAGCAAGCAAGGTTTCTCCTTCCAAACACCGATCTAAATAGAAAAACCTGCATTAGCGGAGCAATGCGCATATGACCAACGACCACACTGGATATAATTCTCTAGCCACTACATATCCACTTAGAGCAGCCAGCGCCAATTGTACTTTCCTAAACTTCACAGCCTGAAACTGAGAATTACCACAGGTATCCTTAGAGGACATTGCTTACTAATAGGTCATCTGTATAAGCAAGGACCCTGGTCAAATGATCTTTGTCGCTTTTGAGCGGAGAGTGTAGTCTCAATGTGACCAAACTTTCTAAACTTTCAGGGGATTGTACGACTTGACTAAGCATCGTGTAGTGTATATTTCTATAGAGGGAACAATAAATCCGTTAGGTCGCAGTGCATACCTCTTATTATAAGCTATTTATCTATCTGGGCAACTTTAGTTTATATGCAACATTTCAACCTATATATTTTTTTGATTAATTTTAATAGACGCGGTGGCTTTAACACAATGAAAGAATTACATTCGACCAATGCATAGAAATATCCCTGTCCGGTTGACAGGTTTTGAGGTCTTCCCATTGTCAAGGCTACCTCCCTATTTGTCAATTTTGCAAAACAACCAATTTCAAACATTTCCCATTAATATGGTGTGCTGGGCGCCTTTTAAATATTTCGTTATATCTTTGGCATTTACAGTCGGATCTTAACGTGTGATATATCGATGTTCCTATATTTGTTCCAAAGTTGATTGACCTCAAGTACGCCGTTCTAGTACTTACCTATCAGATTTCAGTTTTTATTATCCTAACATACCATCCTAATGTCAGTAAATTAAAGCTCTCCAAAATTATTAAACTCTTACTATAGATTCTTTCAGTAGAACTATTTAAAAGAAGTGTTAATTGCGGAAGGTAGGTGTTACCGAAAAATGTAAAAAGGCGACCCCTAGGTTCGATAATTTCTTTTTTTTTTCGAAATTGCCTTGCAAATATACTTTCGACTCAAGGGTGTACGGCGAAGTTTTTTTTTCGTTTGCTTGTGAGGTGGTACTGTCAACTGTATGTTTATACACACACACCTCCCAAATAAGTTCATTGCATAAACCCACAAAATTTAATTGGCGTTTATTAATTTGCATGCAAATTAAGATAAATGCAAAGACATTTTTGTTTATTTTAAATTTGCGAAATTACTTTTGGGTACTTACTTTGTACACAAATGCATTTGAGCGAAAAATCGTCTAACAAAAAAAAATTGTTTATGTACACAAAATCACCTTCGGCTGAATTCAAAGGAAACAATAAAGGCATAATCTTAATCAAAGTGCTGCTGACAGCCAGTGGCGCTACGTCAATGCAGCGGTAGGTATACATACATATTTACATACACTTAACCTCATACACATGTATTTATATATGTACATACTAGATATGTGATTACTTAATTTGAATAAATTGTCAAATGCAACAACAAAAACATCTACATACTCTTATGCATATGGGGCGTTCCATAAAAAAATGGACGGGGGGACGGGGTTCACACTTCATGTGTTTGATTTGTTTAAAATTTTTAGGGTTGATGGATAAATATATATAATAAATAAAAATTAAATTTGAGCTTGATTAATACATTTTTAAAAAATTTACAGCACAAAAAAAAAACGAATCAATTTAATAGTTTTCCAAATATCTGGAGAACGGGGCGAGGAAAAAATGTGAAAAAATCACACATATCTACACACATCAAAATTCTCTAAGAAAAGAGATATGTATTTAAATTTTTTTTTTCTTGAAAATTTTTCACATTAAAATTTTTTGATACTGCAAAAAATTCTAAAGAACATTAAAAAATTTTTAAATTTTTAATGTACTCATATACTATACTTAAATATTGCGCAATACACAGAGATACCATTGTCTTTTTTAAATTTTTTTTTTTGAGATGGCATATTTTCAAAAACAATTTTTCTTTCAAGAAAAATATTTTTAAAAATATTTATTTTCAAAGAGAATTTACGATGTGTGTATGTCTGATTTTTTTTTATTTTTTTTTTCTCGCCCCGTTCTTGAGATTGTTGGAAAACTATTAAATCAATTTGTTTTTGTTTTTATGCTGTAAAGTTTTTAAAAATGTATTAATCAAGCTCAAATTTCATATTTATTTATTATTTATGTTTATTCATCGACGCTAAAAATTTGAAAAAAAAAACCAAATACATGAAGTGTGAACCCCGTCCATTTTGGTATGGAACGCCCCATGTACATACATATGTATGTGCATTTTTACCACATTTGCATATTTTTCTGGGCACGGCTCTCTCGGTTGCTAGATATTTATGCTTTTATACTTATAAAAGTGTTAATGCAGTTAGCAAATTTAAGGCAATTGATAATTGATTATGTGCAGAATTAAGGTTAGATATATTTTTGAGATACCTATCCTGCGGCGAACAGTTTAAAAATAAATGCATATATGTATTCTCATAAAATGAGCTTCAAAATTAGTGTTAGAACGTCAAAAGAAGTTAGTTAGCAAATTATGTACATACTTACAAAGTTTTTGATATTTGAAAAAATTTGTATTTAAAAAGCTACTGATAATAAACATAATCAAGGCATATTGAATAGGTAGTATAATTAGATCAGCTGATTTGATTTTTTTTTTTTTAATTATTTGGTCTCTAAAGTGTCAAATATTGTTTACTAATTTTTCATGTGAAAGCGAAGCGATTGAAAACCATCTTTTGGAACGTTCGCTTATCTCAGGGGCATAAACGCTCTTTACTGTGCCTTGCAAAGAGTGGATTAATGCTCCTGTAAGCAAAAAAAAATTAGACAGAAAGTTACAAAAATGCTTATATATTCGAATTGAATTTTTTTATATTTCACATGGTACACTATTTTAAAAAAACACACATAAAATATATTTTTGGCACTTTAGAGACCATAAGCAACAACAAAATACACGTAAACCTCGCGCAAAAAGATAGCATATCCACATTTTTACTAGTTTTGCCTACTTTTATTTTGATTTTTTAAGGTTCATTATTTTTACATGAAAGTAACGCTCTTTATCTAACAAATACCATATAAATCTATATTTCAGACTTTGTACAAAAATTATAAAAATTCCACAAACTTTTTATCCCAATTCCAAGCAGTTTAATTTTAATTTGTAAAATAATTTTTGGTATGCAGTTTTATAGCTTATTAAATTCTAGTTTCTAAAAAATGTGTTGTGTACACTTTTCCATATAAAAAATTACTACAAAGCATTTCAAAACTAATTTCAATCAAAAAATTTTGGAATGCAGAGTAATTGTTTGTTTTAATGTAAAGCAGGGCCAGAATCAAGGCATCCGTGATCGAATAAAATTCGAATCGAGATTTTCTTTACAACTTTTGGTAGCGAGTTCGCTTTTTCAGTTCAAAATGTATTTGAACAGCTGTCATTTTGTTTCATTGTTTTTGTACTATATATTTATACGTTTCTTGTTGAATGTTTTATTATTTTATAAAGAAATACAATTTATTCTAAGGCGAATTCATATAATAAGGCGACAGCAGAAGTTCAAAAACAAAAATGCCACTAACAAAATTTACGCATAATGACATTAAGAATTACAACAAATACTTCAGGTTGACATTAAGAATCCTCGAGGCGAAAATTCATTCCTTGGTAAAACCATCTTACCTGAATTCGTTTTCAATTATCCTAAATAAGTAAAAACTATCTAATATGGTTTTTTTTTTTTTTAAATCTACCAACTTCTACCAATTTTTGTATGTTAATTCTACCAATATTAAATTTTTCGAAGTCCGTAATAAATAAATTCAGAGTGTGCAAGGCCTTCTTCTGGACACGGGTCCTTCGGGGTACAAGCCAAATGAATGGCGAATTTTTATAAACAAATCAAAAGATGAAATTATATTGCCCTCCTTGCTCATAAAGCTGGGCATTTATTAAAGACCCTAGACGATAATTGCCAATGTTTTTAATAAGAAAATTGTCTGCTCTAAGCACAGAAAATATAAAAGCGGAAAAAAGAATATCGTACTGCGTATAAGAACTTTCGAAGTCACCTTACTTTTGTGACCGAAATTCTTGGGCTTGTTTAAAAATAAATTTTAAAATTTTTTTTCTGAGTGTACATATCAACCATGTTTTTATTTAAGTTGTTAAATTTTAGGTTTATTTTGCTGTCATAAAGAGCTTGCCATTTGAAAAGTTCGTTAAGAAAAGGTGTTAAGTATAATTTTATAAAAAAAAAATCGGGTGCTTCTTCTTGTTTGCCGCTGAAACCACATAAGCGATTTTGGCAGAGTTGTCACTAGATAACTACTTTAATTGTTAATGTATGTTTGTAGGTATGTTATTATTTTATATACATACGTTGTGTGATTCCATGTTTAGATTAGCTGATATTTAACTTACCTTAAATTATTTAATAGCGGCAACACTTTTAAACCTGTAAAGGAAATTAGAAAAATTATTAATTTAGAAAAAATGCATCTATGCTGGATATAATATAAAAGGCTAAAGGTTTATAAGACAAATAATAGAACTAAACTTTAAATATTGTTTATAGCTCCATTGAAAAACTATATAACCTTTTTCTTTTCATGTAAACAGTTTTTTAAGTCGTAGCTCAATGCTCTGATTAGCCTTTACAACTTACATAGGTATGTGTATACACTCCGCGACAAAATGATACGGTCGGTCACCCAGTTCGGTCTCTTTATTTTTTTCCACATTAATTTTAATCATCTTTTTTTTTATAAAAGTATAGCTCATTATCTAACAAAAACCATATACATATTTAAATCCACATTTCAAACTTTGTACAAAATTTGAAAAAAAAACAAAAAAATCGTATAAAAGTTTCACACCTTTTATTCAGAATTTTGAGTATATTAAAGTGCCAATTGAAAGTATATACAAAATACCGTTGTAAGCGAAAACACAAACTAAGTTCATTTAGATTTTTTTTTGTAAGATTTCATCTGTTTCAGCACAAACCCTTGCAAACATGCCACATTACTTGCTAAACGATGGTCGTCGTTAAGCCAATTATATTTACATCAATCATTTTCTGAATTAGGCGAGTTATTGTAAGCAGCGTTAAAAATATGTTTTTATGGTGTTGCAAAATATGCATAAAAAACATTCTTAGTAAGCATCATTTTCAACCAAAATAATTGTACTTATATAACATATCCTTCTTGTCACATTAAAATGTCCTTAACTATAATTAAAAAAAAGTGTATGAGACGGACTTTTAAGACGGATAATTTAAGTTTATTCCTAGATTCATTGATTTTATTAAGCAAATCTGAGATAGGGCCTTTTCGAACCGGCTGCCGAGATATGTAGGTCGATCTACTACTCAGCCGTAGAAATGATTTTCTTTGAAGATTGGTAAAGACGTCGATACAGAATTCCGAACAAATTTGCGATACTCTTAAATATTACTTTAAAATATCGGGAACTTTGGTTTGCGGAGATCGATGAAAGAGTTTTCGAATAACATTACTACTCAGACGTTAAGGCATATTCCTTGTGAGCAAACATTTTCCTACCGGGGTACTAAGATTATTTATATGTAAAAAATGATAAACCATATTCTTATACGTAGTTTTTTCACGCCATGTATGTAAATGCCGACAAGCATTGTGACGGATTGTTTCAATGAATGGGATTAATATGACGCGCGTGAATTGACCAAAAAACACCCCCACAAACATAAGTTTTTTTAATGATCCGCGCAATTACCAGTTGTACTGGGTGATTTCGAAGGCGACAATCCTACATACATACACAAGGGGAAGGCAGTAGTAATATTGCCGAAATATAAGCCAAGTGGCACAGTTTAATAAAAGCAGGAGGAGGGAGAGCAATGCAGTTCATGAACTTTGATCATAGCGCGCACTTGGGAGACGTTGCTTTGATTGAGCAACGCTCAACGTTCATTTGTTCATATGAAACAGACTTTATGTTGGAATGTCACCGCGCATGCGCGTCGTTGGATGCACTAAATTTTCATTGTTTTTAATTAAAATAAATTGAGATGCGCCTGACCAATGGCTTCAGTTGAACACAAACAAAAAAACAAATTGCACTGGAATTGTAAAAGTTTACTGCTCTTGTCAGACCTTAGACAAATGAAACGAAATGAAATCAAAGCGAAAATAAAATAATAAAGGAACACGCTTAAATATGGGTTTAACAAAAACGATAAGTAGACTTAAGTAACAAATGATAAAATTGAAAAATATGAGCTGGAGATAAAAGTTTCTAAAAAAAAAAAATACTATTTGAGCTCCGGCATATCCGTTGAAAAACTGAAAAAAAAAACGTTTAACCAAAGCGTTTGTCACAAATTCGAACAAATGTGCGTCAATAACTCATCGATTCACTAACCATACAAACGTACATATGTACATACATATTTACGAAGTGCAATGCTTAGCATTGAACACAGATAAATGTCAGACCGAGTGCTTTGTTTTTACTTTAATGATGTTAAAAGCCGACAAATAGCATTTATGGCTTAAAATTTTTCCTTTAAACAAATGATCTGGAATTGTACATACATATGTATTCATAATTGTATTCAAATATTCCGGCAGAGCAAGGGTCATTGAACTTATTAGAAATATAACATTAACAAAAAAAAAAACGAAAACACTCTAAGTAACTCAGTAAAGTGTAAGTCATGCAGATTTGCAAAAAACTCAGGCGAGTTGTCTGGAGGAGGCGTCACGATAGGCTGAGCATGCTTTAAGGTACCATCAACTTATTACTTTAATAAGCCCTTTCATACTTGAGAAGTGCATATGCAAAATTTCATAAAGCACATACGAATGTATCTGTGCTAACCTTTTTCTGCCGTTTGATCTAGGATGTAGTAGGTATGCATTTAGGCGCTGTAGTATGTTAGTAGTCCCCTAAAAAAAATTTCCTACACTGAGGGAAATAATGCATAGTAAAAATGAATACTATATATTTGATTATCGTTTAAAAATATTACATACCCAGCCAGAAAAAAAATCCGTGCGGTGACAATACAGACATACATTTTTTTATTTATTTTTTTGCGGGCAGGCGGTCGAAAATGCCTATTGCATCATCAAAGCTGTCGTCACAACAATGGTATATCCGGAGACTAAAACACTCCCCCCGAATTGGAGCCGTCGCCTACCCTGGGACCACTAATCGCATTGCTTCAGGATGGCGTTCCATATTTCTCATTAACATTCTTGACTCTATTTAAATATGTTCTTCCAGTTAGTTTCGCTATGTAGCATGGCTTGGATGACGTTTTCTGGGTTAAACGGTCCATGTATTGCGGATTATTGCGCTTGGTTTCCCACCTTTGCATCTGAAAAAAGTGTACTCGGCATCGTCCTTTTCTGCGTCGCTGTATATGCAAGACGGCTCTTCGGCTTTTCCCATTCTATACAGGTATTTGCGAAAGTAACTATGCCCAGACAGCATTTGCGTGACGTAATTTTATTTCGCCATGTTCTTTTTGAGTCCACAGTTTTAGGTCTTTTATTAGCCTAGCCGTCCACCTGCCGCGGCTTTCGTTTTGCCACCTATGTTGCCATAGTCTTAGTGTTTCGTTTCTTACTCTTTCCGTTTGAACAGGTAGGAATTTACTAGTCTGTAGTTATAACCAAGCTACACTTAAGGCATAGTCCTGCCCTCTAACTATGTACTTCCAAACTAGTTCAACAATGTAAGTCTCGGCTAAATTATGTTGGATAACATAACGAATTTGTTTTATTTTTACTTGAAAGTACCTGGAAATGAGGTATTTGGCATTTCAGCCCGATACTGCTTAGACTAGGTATTCCTCGGTTCGCAACCACTTATAGAACTCCCATATACGGCCATCGAAACCACCACAATAAACTGGGTGAATGGCTGGTAAAACTAATTTTGCCGTCAATCTTCGGAAGTATAGCGGAGTATTTGCATTAATTTTTCGTGACTCCAACATCTGAATGAATTCGGCCCAATATATGCGGGACATTTAATGTCAACCGTTCGGGGATAAATTGGAGTACTTTGGGGCGATATCCGAACCCACTATGGAGTAAGAGGCAGGGGCGGCAATCGTGTGCATACAGCTCGGTCTCGGCGATTTTATCGCACAGAACTTAATCAAAAATTGTGCAGGACCACAGTGGATTTGCTACATACGGGTATAGATGTGCATCATTACTGGATTCCGGAGCACACCGACGTCACGGGCAACGAGAGGGCCAACAGGCTTGCCAAAGAAGGCGCTCTGTCGGAAGCTGTGCTGATAGAGGAACTGCCAATTTCGCTTCAAGCGATTAAACGAGAGCTCGACCTCGACCATGATCCGGAAGCCGCAGAAAACGACAAGACTACAAAGTGTTCTGGATTATAAGCACAGCGTATGACATAAAGCTCACGTATTTTCTGTTATCTCTCAACAGGGAGGAGGCTAGAAAGTGGTTGGTGGACATTGCATGCTGGCATTGTAGGCGTTTAAACTATCTTAGACCAACGATGCGATCTGCAGTAGAGGCAGAACAAAAGAGGAGACTGTGGACATAAACGGTTTCTGCGAACCCACGCAGTGAGTAGCCAGCTTAACTACCTTCTTTCGTGTTTCATATTAAAAAAAAAGGATTCGTTTTAGTAAATAATTATACCTTTCAATGTTTTACATGCAATTAAATGTATATAATAAATTAAAAAATTAAGTTAAGCTTGCGGCTACTTTTGCACTCATTGCCATTCAACAAATATTGATAATTTTCTATACTTACTATGTGGCAACATTTAAAGACGAATTAAATGAATTTGCATACGGGCTTTCCATCAACAAAACCCAACCCACATCTACTTAACTCCGGATAGTTTATCAATTTTTTAATTGTTTAATAATACATTGTCCAAGCGATAAATATTAAGATATTCACTTAGATGGTAAATATAGTATTGCATAAATTGACAATTGTATCGAGAAAAATGAATGAAATAAATTAAAATGCCATAATAATTGTACATAACTACAGCTTTTCGTTTAGCAATTGCAATGAAAGACCACTTGACTTCTATGAAGCCGGTGAATATGCATTCACCTGGAGCATTATTGAGCAAACTGTCTCAAACTGACAAGCTTTTTGAGGGAACGAGGGTTGCCTTGCTATTTGTGCATTCACAAAGTGACAGCTAATGCGATATACGAAATGACGTTTTAAATAAACAATATAATAAATGATGAATTATTAAGTGTTGCATGCAGTTGGTTGTTAAAAAATTAGTTATGCTACATACTTGTGATTTCACTATTTCAGAGTTTGTTAAAATCCGACTTGAGTAATATGAATGGATTTTTTTTTGGAATACTAAAACGTTCAGTAGAGAGAACTTCTGAAGCGTCACGGCGCCGGAAGTTTCCTACGAAACCAAACCAAGGGCAGTAAGAAAACATAGAAAGTATCTACTGATAGAAGTTTACTTCTCTGGAGGCACTTAAAGAGGAGAAATTCCGATTTACTAGACTCGAATGAGATTTGAAATCATTCATCCCATTTACGCCTCTGGATCTAGGCGGCATATTCCGCTTAAAGGCAGATACTGTGCTGATCCAGAGGCTTATCAACATATTCAAAAATTTTCTAAGGTTTAAAAAGTTCGATCGATGGATTCGAGGTTAATCGTGCCTGTATCAGAGGATTGAGGTTTTCTAGTGCCGTTGAGGTTACCGCTTTTGATCTAGAAGATCTTATTCAGGAAGAGATTTTTTTTTGTAGAAGTGGCAGAAAGCATTGAAAGCCGATAAATGTAGGACTTGCATTTCTGATCTCCGTATGAAAAACCCACCCCGCTCCGTTTCTCTCCTTCCGTGGAACATTAAGGGACCAATTTTCTATTGATGACGTCCACAACGTTATTAACCTTAAGAGGCTTCCACACGTTTATGCTCAAGTCGTCCCTTTGTGTTGCGAACTACAGACAAAAGATAAAAAAACATTGTTCAGCGTCTTCGATTAGTTGTCGCGTACAGACAAGTGCTGTATCCGATGGGTCTACATAATTAGTTACGAAGTATTCTGTCGATAAATCGGCAGTGGGACTAAAGGCAATGGGATAGTTTACGCAATAGTCATTTGGCTACATTAACAGTTAGTTAACCGGTAAATCACAACTTCATTAAGGGCCACACGTCATAATATAGCTATACTGGAAGAAAGAAGCCAAACCATTTCCCTACTGACGGATCTAAATAAGTGGAAGAGAGGGAGCTACATATCTATATCCGAGATCTACATATGTTGTACCTAAGGCTAGTCGGCTCTAATTCCACAAAACTCAGGTAAAAGGCAGCAATGTCTATAATTATAAACTCACTTTGTGCTCTATAATACAAGAATAGAATATACAAGCTCTGATTTAATAGACGACTTGCTAGATACTTTTCGAGTGCCAAGAGGCAAATGAATTGAAACGACTAAGCGGACTCATCTGCTAGCCCAAACTTTGGTAAAATTACCAATGGCAAACACAGTAGTCTTCTAAAAACCTCTCTCAAAATTATCTAAGGACTGAATTAGGCTTGGTATTGACTTCGAAGGCGGAAACCTTGTCCAAAACTTTAATATTCTGCAGCATACTCAACTCTTCCAAGGCTGGATTACAAGATACCAGTTGTGTACTTAGGGACACTAGCGATCAAACTTTTACTGACACAGAGTGAAGAATGTATGATATATGGCGAAGCTAACTCCAAGGGCACACTAGAACATCTCCTGTGTCAATGTCCAGCTGTAGGAAGATCGCGAGTCTGCAACCCTGGTTCGGTCTTCTAAACCTCACTGAAGGAAATCCCAGATCAAAAAACTAACAACTTGTCTAAACTCCATGCATATGGAGCCCTAACCGCCAAAATAACGTAAGCGACATTGTTTTCAAAATTTTATTTTTGATGCAGAAACGCATCTAGATACTCTAGGAATATTTCTGCATCAAAAACAAAATTTTGAACAAAATGTCGCTTACGTTATTTTGTCGGTTAGGGCTCGATATATTCGACAAGGGCGAATTAAAATTGAAAGCTTACCAATGCCTTTTAATTACAATACATATTTTTAAAGTTGTGAGATTGTTAGTGAAATTATATTTTAAAACTCTATCGGAACGTGTATTTTCAAGTTTCTTTGACGAATTATGAAATTCTTTAGCTTTTCTAAGATAATATAAACTGCCCCTGAAATTATTCTGTGGTAAAAAATATATTGAATATAGGTACGCATGTACATTAGACTGCATCACTCCCCATGCAAAAAAAATCGGTATTGTTTTTCCACCGGAATTCTAAAATCTATTACGTTTAGGACCAAAAATATTGAGATTTACGTGAGCTGGGCCAATTTGAAAATACCTCTAATGATTTAGTTTTTTTGTGAATAAAAACAGTTTTTTGAGTATTTTTTGCAAAAAGCCATCTGAGTTGACAAAACAGTTTAAGCTTAAACAATTTGCTTAAAAATATTTAAAAAATGTTTTCGACGGAATCACAATAATGAGATTTGTGATGCTGTTTTTTGAACGTTTTTCTGGTTTTTTGAACTTTACTGGTTTAAAAAAACGTGAATAACTCAGCCTAAACTTTACCGATTCAGACATATGAGGTATCATTGGAAAGGAATTTTCTCACTTGTTTTTATTTTTTTGCTAATTGAAAGAAAAAGGTAAAACAAACGAGCCTCATCCCATGTTGAATTAAGATGTGTTGGCATTTGATAACGAAAAAATTGGGACGTGAATGAGTTTTTCTGCAAGGCTTTTAAGAAGGATGAGAAAATACCTTTCCACTGGTACCTCACAAGTCTACATCGATATAGTCTTAATCAAATCCTTGAAAAAAAGTTAAAAAACAGCATCAAAAATCTCATTATTATGATTCCGTTGAAAAAAATTTTGAATATTTTTATGCAGATATTTAAGGCTTAAACTGTTTTGCCAACGGAGGGGATTTTTTTCCAAAAAAATCGTTTAAGAAACTATTTTTATTCAAAAAGAAAAAATGCATTATTGAAGGTATTTTCCAATCGGTCCAACCCACGTAAATCTTAATATCTTTCCGAAATATTTCGGTTGAAGTTTTAAAATATAATAAATTTTGTAATCCCGACAAAAAAGCCGCAGTTTGTTTTTTGTGATGTAGTCTAATGTACATACATATGTAAATAAAACATGTCTATATGACAAAGCCAAAAAAATAAGCACTTAATAAACGAGACAAAAAAAAACAAACTGAAATAACTTTGAACAAAGGAGTTGACAATTGTGAAAGTCGTTTGTTCACCATATTTGGTGCATTTACGTATTTGTGTATGTGAACGTATGCATGTATGTAAATTCTATATATATATATATAATATATAAATTTTATTATTACTTTAGAAGCTAAATATGGATGGTAATTAAAAATCTCGTTTTTCCCTTGTTTTATTTATTATTTTCTCCTCTTATGCAAACGAACGCCTGTCGCCACACAAGGCAGTTAAACCACTTTGTTTAAGAAGGTTCTTTGGTTATTTAGCGCAGTATCTATGAAGTTTGAATATTAAATAAACATTACGTTAAGGTAAAATGCAAATTAAAAATACATATATTATTTGGTTTCGGTGCTTAAAATGAACATACATACATGTATGTAAATCTGTACGTACCCTGAAGTGAAAAGCCAAACCACTCTGTAAAAATACCAGTTCAATAGCTGGTATGCGCTATGGCGATGGCCTACCTGGTCGACAATTTCTCCCCAGGCGTACGCATAGTGGTCTGAGAATGGCAGATAGTCTAAGCTTCGAAATGTCTCCAATAGCCAATTAAGTGACCTGTCTATCAACACGATTTAAGGGTTATTTTCGGACAAAAATGGCTAAAGTAGTATTCGAACAGCCCCGGATATGGGTGTTGCATGAAACAAATATTTTACGTAAAAAATAACAATTTTAATTGAATGATCGGTAACGAAACGATAGCGAAACCCATGTGATGCTGATCGGGTACGTAAGCAGGAGAAATTTTGCAGCTTCTTGGAATTCCAGGCGCTATAAACTATAAAAACACGAAAAAATCAATATAATCACAAAACTAAGGACCAAATATAGTAAAACTGCGTTTTTAGATTTTCTCTCTGGCGTCAGGATTTGTTTAAAAAGACTTTGAAATTCAACAAAAAGATTAATTAATTCAGTGCAACGTAGATTAATAATATGGGTAGCAAATAAAAGAAAAAAATTGTCGAGAATTGAAAACGATTGAGGACGAATAGGTATTGAGATTGTTCTTCCAATTATTATTTTTTATCCTAAGCTAACAAAAGAATTCAAGAATAAGGTTTCAAAAAGACATTTTTAGTATACTTTCGTCCTTGTCTACCTAAAAACTGTATTTTTTTTTAATTCGACAGAATTTGCTCTCTTTTTTTTGATATCCATAATGAATATATTTTTAGTTAGTCATCTCTATGAAATCTCAAACTCCTTTTAAAAATAAAATAAGTAAACAAAAAATTAAGTCAAACGAATTTAGCGAAAAGAAAGATAATAATGATGTAGATTAAATATAAAGCTAATTGCATAGTTGTGCGCAAATGAAATCAGATGCTACCGAAATTCAACACTGGCCAATATTTTCAACATACATTCTTTCGTGCGTTTATTTTTGTGAATTTGTTTTCACTAATTAGCACATATGCCAGCATTGAACGTACCAGCTGGCTGCTTGCGTCTAATCACTTCTCACTGACCATGTCAATGGCTGTGTTCAAGTTCGATTTCTGAAAAATTGTCATGCCACTTGCGATGCAACCGTCCGCACGTGCTATGATTTATTTTTCAATGGATATTTGAAATCTTAGTTATAAATACAAAAATATATATGTAAGTAGGTATGTAAATATATACGCTTATCTGCCCGGTGCGCATGCGCAGGCGCTTATAGCTAGCGGCAATGAGGATGGCGACAACGACAACAAAGGCTAGCCGCTGCCATTAGCTTGGTCAAGGCTACTACTGTCTCATTGGTGACTTGTTAAGAGCCCATCCATTCATTGAAAGGAATGAGTACGCAAACTATGTATATGAAAACACGTTTGCGTGTTTCTCAATGGTTATTTTTTCGGGTTAATCTATGGTTTTTTTTTATACATATTTACATACAAACAAATTTTGTAAGGTGGGCCGACAAGACTGGTTGCTGGAACGGTTGCGGTTTTATTGACACCAACGCAATGAATAAGAAACTATAACTGATTATCTTTTATTCTATTAATTCTATTATTTTTGTAGTGAAGCTAATTCTGTATGGCCTCACTTCAAAGTTCATTACACATAATGTGTTGAACAGAACAAAAAAAAATTAAAAATCGAACGATAGCAATGAACTTGCAACAAAAGAAATGATCTGTCATTTTAATTGAGTAAAATTACTTTACGGCAGAATTTAACAAACAAAATCTACATATATTGTGAAGAGGTGAGAATATGAATTGGCAATGGGTGCGAGAAAGAACTCCAGATGGGTACTCAACAAAAATATATTAGGATGGGTCGGAAATTTCGGAACAATATTTTTGGTAACGTATGATATTTACTCCTTTTATGGATAACTCTAAATAAAGGTCAGAAGTGATATCGACGTAATATTCTAAAGTGGCAATGGCGTATACTTATAACGGTAATGCAATCAAGACTTCTGCTAACACCGTGCTACAGTAAAATTTACATACAAAGAAATTAATATACTTGTGAAATTAGCGGCCAAATATAGCAAATCTGCGTTTTTAGTTTTTTTCTCTGACGTCAGAATTTTTTTTAAAAGGACTTTGAAATTTCAAAGATATTACACCGTGCGACAGCCAATTTAAACAAAAAAAATAATAAATTAATTAATATATTCTAGTTGTTTTCTCTGATGTCAGGATTGTTCTTAAGAGGACTTTGAAATTTTATAGACATGATTAATTAAAAAAAATATTTAAAAAACTCATTGCATTGTAGAATAGCAATGTGTATACAAAATAAAAGTGAAAATTCCGTATAATTAAAGAAATTTAAATATCTTTGGTGCATAAGGATGAATAGGTACTTTTAAAATTGTATCCTTGAACATTCTGACAATTTTCCCAATAAAATAAAGTAAATAAAAATAAATAAAATATTTTGATGCACAAAGACGAAAGGATACTAAAAATTCCCTTTCAAACTTGATACTTGAATAACTTTGCAAATTTGCAATATGTATTTTTGAAAAAAATTTACACATGACCATATCCTCGAATTCTGGCCTTTTAACTTTATTAGCTTAAAAAAATTCAAATTAATTAAATGGGCATTTTCAATACCCAAAAAACATAATTTTTTATATTTTACAGAATTTTCTCTTTCATTTGAAAGCTTGACATCAGAGAGAAAAATTAAAAACACAGTTTCACTATATCAGGCCCACAGTTTCCTTAGTATATTGATTGTTTCGTGCATTTTGAAATTTTTTGGGTTTTTGTCACACGGTGTAATTAACTCAAAAAATTATTCATAGCAATGTAGAATAACAATACGAGTAACAAATGAAAGAGAAAATTCTATAGAAATGGAAAAGATTCACTTTTCGGTGCACAAGGACGAATTGGTATTAACAACGTCCCTTTAAAAATTTAATCTTTGAATATCCTTGAAAATTTCCAATATTTATTAAAAAAAAAATGATGCGTTAATAAACAATATAAACACGTCCACATCTTTGAATTTCGTCCTACTAACTTTATTGGTTGAGGATAAAAAGTTAATTATAAAAGCTTCTTCGTGCTTGTGAGTAAAAAAATATTTTTTTTTAATTCTACATAATTTTCTCTTTCATTTGGTTTCCATATTATTATTCTGCATTTCAAAGCATATTTTAAATATTTTTTTTTTGTAATAAACATATCTCCGAAATTTCAAGCCCTTTAAAATAATAGTCCTTTAAAATAAACATCCGAGAGAAAAGCTAAAAACGTAGTTTTACATGTTTGTTTTGAAGTTCTTTGGTTTTGTCGCACGGTGTCACATGCGATCTTCTTCAAAGGGAAAATCCAACCGAACCAGTTCCGTAGATCTCTAAGCTGCACATTTCTTGAGGTCCAAGAATCTTAATGCGTCAAAAGTTCAGAATTTTTACAGTTTCGAACAAATGGACAGGGGATTTTAAATATAAAAATATATACTTATGTATAGCACATACACATTCATATATTTAGATAATAACTATTTAATATATTACTTACCGATAAATTCATTGCGTATTCGAATACGTTCTTGTAGATTGGATGCTGATATAATCACGCAATTGATGAATGCCAATAAGGCAGCTTGGTATTCAACATTGGATGTTTTTTCCAGTTCGTTTATCACTATTTTGAAACGATATCGTTCATTTTTGAGATTCTATATGAAGAAAATATAATAAAAATATATTAGAATTAGTTTATAAAAACTATAAATATTTGTATGTACTGTGTATATCGAGATTCACTTGAATAGGCACAGTAAGCCTAGCATCCTTAACATCTTTTGGTTATAAAAGAGAAAGTTTTGGGCAAGCAGGAAAGACTTTCAATTGCAGAAAAAAATTAAAAATTTAAAATGCATAAAATTTACAAAACAAAAAAGATGGAAATGCTGACATCAAAACCTGACTACTTTACTAACACAGTAATGTATAAATCAAAATTCCGTAACAAAATTGGCATTCTTACTCAATAATATTAGCAACAATAAAAGTGTCCACTCTACTCGGTACATATGTATATATGTATAATTTTACTAGTTGGAAGATTTTTCACATTCTCATAGATATTCTGCAAATTTTTTAAACGACATTTTTGTGAAAAACCACAAAAAAAAATTCTTGTGGTGCTCTTATTATTTTGTCACGGGGTGTATAACGGATGGTATACTATTTTGCTTCTTTTCATTTATTGTTTCCCTTAGTTTTTAGTTTTCTTGATTGTTTGCGCACTGAATTCACGGCGCAAGCTTTCACAATTTAACAAGAAATGCTTCCTTAAATAAAACAGTAAATTTGTATAGCTTATGTAAATGGTTTTTATTAATTTTCGATTTTAATCGAAACGACCGATTAATCGGTTAATTTCTTACGATTAATTGCAATTATTAATCGAATGCTTTCGATTAATCAATTAAACGATTAATCGATTATTAAAATTTGTATGCCATCACTACGTATGAGAGGTTGCATAAACTATTTTGTTGAGGGTAAAAACACTCATATTTCAAAACGGTTCTCTCTTTTATAAAGCAAACGCATTTCTGGCTAGTTTATATTAGGACGAATGGATAAGGCTTGAGCCAAGAGCTTCGGTGAGCAAATCCAAATTTTGGCAAAAAATGTCATTTACGCGGTTTTTTCGCGGTTTTGTACTTAAAACTCCGATATTTATTGCATGGCGAATTTATTTTCCAACGTTCGTAGTAGACGCTTTTATCTCGAATGAGCTTGCTTTATTCTTCTAGTGATAACGGGTTGTAAACAAGATATAGTAAATATAATTATGTGAAAATGTCTAATCGTTTGTTCAACTTAACCTATATTCTTCCGTGAATTGTATTCATTTCCTACAAAAACATGAGATAGGCCTTTCTTATCGCGATTTAGAACATATCAATGATAACTGATAATTTACACTGCGAAAGAAAGTAAATATGCGCATATATGTATGTATATATATGTATATGTACATTAGGCATATGACTTTTATAACATTTTTATCAAAATTTGGAACTCCGAACATATGTATATATGTACATTAGACTGCCTCACCAAAAAAAGTTGCGGTTTTTATGCCGGTATTACAAAACTTATTATATTTTAAGACGTGCACCAATATATTTCTGAAAAATATTAAAATTTAAGCGAGCTGGACCGATTTGAAAATACCTTAAAAAATTTAGTTTGTTATGAATAAAAATAGTTTCTTAAAGAACTTTTTGAAAAAAGTCCCCTCAGATGACAAAACAGAGTAAGCTTAAAAAATCTGCATAAAAATATTTAAAAATCTTTTCAACGAAATCGTAATAATGGGATTTTTGATGCTATTGTTTTACTTTTTTCAAAGATTGATTTACGAAAACCTTGAACAACTGGGCCACAACTATTCTGATTTAGACTTATGGGAGCTCAGTAGAAAAGAGAAAAATCTTTAAGAAACTATTTTTATTCATAAAAAACTCCCTTTTTGGAGATATTTTCAAATTGGTCCAGCTAACGCAAATCTTAATATTTTTCTCAAACAAAGTACCGATATTTTTTTTTTGTATGGGGAGTGATGAAGTCGAATATATATATGGAAAACTCCCATGTCAACCGAATTATGACTGTGATCAAAAATGGGTTTCTAAAATTTTTTTTGTTTCGGTTGATATGTTTCTTTCCATATATATGTACATATTATGTATGTTAAACCCCCCTCTCCACCCCATTTTTTTGTGTTTTTTTTTCATAACCTCATCTTTTCCTCATAGATATGTATACTTTATTTAAAAAAGTCATGTGTCTATATTTGTCTCTACATACATATGTACATATTTGTATACATATTTATTCGTTGCAAAATTGTACTTACCTTGTAAAATTCTAAAGTTTCAATTGCGCGTGCGTAGCCTTCGGCATTGTAGGCGCACAGCGCAGATAGTAATTCGAAAACTTGCTTCTTAACGACGGCATTACTGGTGTCTAATGCAGTGCCCAATTTCGAAATGTATTCACGATTCTCGACAATGTAATCCAGTCCGATGCGTGAGTCCATTGTGACTAAGTATTTATTTATGTAGCGGCTCCTACTTTATTCCACTAATAGTCTGGCTGTTGGCTGTTGACTGTTTGACTTATTGAGTAATGGTCGGTATGTCGTTTGGTCAGCCGGTTGAATTTGGTTATTTGTTTTTTATTTCTTCGTTTATTCCTGAGGTTTGGCGTTTTGTGTGTTGGAAACATTTAACGGTACCTGAGTGTAACTTCATTCAAATGCCTTCCACACTACTGACATTTATGCATTGCAATTGCAGTAACTTTTTTCACTTTAGTGAATGCTGAAGCTTCTGCTTATGTGAGTGCGTATGTATTTCGACTATATATTTTTTCAATGTTGTGGGCGCATTTGTCATTTGTGCATTTATTTCATTGTAATTGGGTGGGTAACATTCTGGCCGCGTGCAACTAAAATAAAAAGAAAGAAAGGAAGGCATGAAATTAATTTATGCTACTAGTTGGGTCATTACTCCAATATCAATTCGATCGTTTAGTTTCGTATGTGTTAGTAGTATTAGAGTACATATGCATTTGTCTACATACATACATACGTATGTATGTAAGTACTCATAATCATATTTTATAAACTTTATGGCGTGAACTTATCAGTGCTAAGTTGGCATGCCAGTTTTTTTATTAATTAATTTATTGAATTTCGTATTTAAAGCTTTCTGTATCGTGATCTTTAAAGTACGCAGCGTGAACGCAATAAATTAATTCCGTTTTGTTGGATCTACTGAAATACTAACGCCTGGCAAGCAGTTACCAATATATTCTTAAAGCGAACAAAGCGATTAAAAGTGGCCAACAAGAATTTGAGCTTAAATTACTTCTCTTTGAATTGTTTGGAGATTTAACCGCCTAAGCGATTTGAAACCATGTAAATAAAGCACGCTAGCTGTTTCTTTTCTGTGCCAACTGANCTAATAGTCTGGCTGTTGGCTGTTGACTGTTTGACTTATTGAGTAATGGTCGGTATGTCGTTTGGTCAGCCGGTTGAATTTGGTTATTTGTTTTTTATTTCTTCGTTTATTCCTGAGGTTTGGCGTTTTGTGTGTTGGAAACATTTAACGGTACCTGAGTGTAACTTCATTCAAATGCCTTCCACACTACTGACATTTATGCATTGCAATTGCAGTAACTTTTTTCACTTTAGTGAATGCTGAAGCTTCTGCTTATGTGAGTGCGTATGTATTTCGACTATATATTTTTTCAATGTTGTGGGCGCATTTGTCATTTGTGCATTTATTTCATTGTAATTGGGTGGGTAACATTCTGGCCGCGTGCAACTAAAATAAAAAGAAAGAAAGGAAGGCATGAAATTAATTTATGCTACTAGTTGGGTCATTACTCCAATATCAATTCGATCGTTTAGTTTCGTATGTGTTAGTAGTATTAGAGTACATATGCATTTGTCTACATACATACATACGTATGTATGTAAGTACTCATAATCATATTTTATGAACTTTATGGCGTGAACTTATCAGTGCTAAGTTGGCATGCCAGTTTTTTTATTAATTAATTTATTGAATTTCGTATTTAAAGCTTTCTGTATCGTGATCTTTAAAGTACGCAGCGTGAACGCAATAAATTAATTCCGTTTTGTTGGATCTACTGAAATACTAACGCCTGGCAAGCAGTTACCAATATATTCTTAAAGCGAACAAAGCGATTAAAAGTGGCCAACAAGAATTTGAGCTTAAATTACTTCTCTTTGAATTGTTTGGAGATTTAACCGCCTAAGCGATTTGAAACCATGTAAATAAAGCACGCTAGCTGTTTCTTTTCTGTGCCAACTGACTGCAATTGGAAATGCCAAGTGAAGCCAAGTCCTTCTACACCTGATCTTTCCATCTCATCGAACACTTTCCAGTTCCTCTGCTGCCACCAACGAATTCCGAGTTGTATACTTTCATAGCTGGAGAGTTTGTGTCGGAGCGGAGCTGCAGTATTTCACTTCTCTGCACTGCGTCTACACCCTCGGCGGTATTCCTCGTCGCGGGTAAATACGCGGGTATGTTGTCTGCACGGTCTCTTTGTCGGCTTCCCAACTGCTGCCGGCTAATGACTTGAGAAATTTGTTCGTAGCTCGGATTTTTCCAAAGGTCGCTGAGGTGTGCGCTGGGTCGACGTGTGGTGATGGCGTTTCATGCTGTGCATTTTGCGGAATCGTTGTTATTGTTCGGCTAGTTTCAGATGCTTCGTCATGCTGCGGAGGAGTAGTGCTTCCATTGTCTTTGCTACTGGGGATAGGAGGGAGATTGGCCGGTAAGAGTCTCCTGCGTCGGCCTTCTTCCCTGGCTTAAGGAGGGAAATGATCCTAACCATTTTCCACATCTCAAAGATGATAAGGGTGGACAGTGACAGGCTATGTTGAGATTCCTGATGCGGGATCACCATCTGATCTGATGACAGTTATGAACTGCTTGTTGTACTGGTTGCGGTTGTGGTGGTCCTGCCGCTAGAGTTATCACCAGTGTTAAAGTCGGTGTCAGTGTGTACGTGGGCCGTGGCTGTGGGGTTTATGCGGGCGTTGGCACTGGTGCAGGCGCAGGCGTTGGGAGTTGTGGTGTAGCGGAGTTGCAGTAATGTCCAGGGTGCAGGGTCCAAAATTTTGCTTTATGCCGGCTCGGACCAGTAGTGTGACTCTGTTCTAGCGTGAACACCTTCGTCAGGCCGATACTCGCAGTAATCTCCGACAATCTGTTCACCACCGCGACGCATACAACCGAATTTTTCAATGAAGTACAGAGCCTCAACAAAAGTTGTGTTTTCGTATTCTCCAGCAAAAAAATATCCAGTAACTTGCCAGTAACCAAATTTCGGAGAGTAAGCCAATATTTACTCCCAATGAGTGAAATATGCAAGAAAGTACGAAAACGCAAAACCAGCAAGAAGTTGCTAGTTTTATGAACAGCTGATTAATTTGTTATTTTCCGATGCAATTTTCTTAGAAAACTAGTGTTTTCCATCTTATTATATATTTAAATAGGTTTATTTTGTCAATTGTAACTCTAAAAGCACCACAAAAAATTATTTTCTTAATGTTATTTACAATAAGCATCATGCCATCAGCTGTTTTTCTTACTAGCAAATAGTTGCTGGTAAAAATTTATCCAGTAAAAATCCAGTAAAACTTGCAAGTTCAGCTGTCATTTTTGCTCCCTCAATTTCCCCTCTTTTGCTAGTTTCTTGCAAGTTTTTGCGTACGAAAACGACATCCAGTAAAAACCAGTAAAATTAGTACTGGATTTACTGGATAGTGCGTACGCGAACAGGGCTAATGTCTTCTAGCCAGCAGCACAATCCCATCTAAGTAAGTAAGCCGCTACAACAGCAACACTACCTAGCGACAAAGTTTCTACCCCGGCACGCAACAAACACCGGATTCCAGGTATAATCCTGTAAGTTTTTATACATAGAGTTTCTAGAGGGAATGATTTTCCCAAAACTGAAATGTTGTCTTTATATGTACTAATATAAGGTACTGTGAAGTGGATGAGAGCCAGAAAAGGTTGTGTTCTTGAATATTACAATAGTTGTTGGTATCAAGGCAACAGCCGTCAGATTAACTTATGGCACACATTCTAAAAGTATGTACTCGTACCGTTATTAACATTGACAGCTACTTGGAAAATCGTAATAATTTGAATTTTGTAACACGAATAATATCGCCACCAACAACAAATTGGGAAATTTTCGCAGTATTGATAATATATCAACGATCTAATGTGCACCAGTTGCCACTCCCATTGAAAAGAACTTGTTAATTTGTCTACACTCAACACTTGCTCGCTCAAAATACTTTGTAACGAACGCTGACAAGTAGTTGTATGTACATATATAAAGCTACATATTTCATCAGCGGGTTAAATAAAAAAAATCAAATATTTAGAATCAATTAATTTCCATAAGTGGCAAGCATTGACGCTTTTAAAAAAATTTGCCAAACACAATTTATTTTTATAAGATTTAATAGGTGCTTTTTTGATTATTTTTGTTTGTGCTTCATTGTGATTTTTGTTGTACAAACTCGATTATGGATTTTTCAATTAAAGTGTTTCGATTTTAAACAAAAAATTAAACGAAACACATGTCTTCTAACTCATAAAATAAACAGCTACATATGTACATATGTATGTGCATATGCAAAAAAAAAACTTATTTGAATATCGGTTTTTTTTATTGTTAAGTAGTTTCATATTATGAAGAAGTGTTTTGATTAAGATGTTATCTTTTTAATTGGTTCTCATATATGTATGTATAAGTACATATATACATAAGTATATGCAGCTATTTAAAAATCAATTTATTTCCTTTGGTTTACCTTAAAAGCGCGATATTTAAGTAGTTTTTGCAAAAGTTACGTAAATGATAGAACTAGTTGCATGATTTTATTTTTCTTATACAGAAGATATCGATTTTTTTGCTTCAGTTATATAAAAAAGTACCTACAAGTATATTAATTTCCATAAATATTTACGTTTTAAAAATATATTTATGTTTGTAGTTTATTTGTATCAGAGTTGAATATAAAATCATCCATGGCGCCAGCTTGAACTCAAAAGTTAGTGAATACTCAATCAAACAAGTCTTTACTTATAAATTCAACCATAATTTATATGCGTATAAGCACTTACAAAATTTATAGTCACGACTGAGAATTACTAAGTTGACCCATTAGTTAATTTTGTTTCAATATTTATGAGCTGTTTTTCATACGTTTGCATATATGTATGTACGTATAAACCGATGTTTTTTTTTCTTAGAACTTGTTATGGAACGAAGTTATTTATGATCTCGTTTTTGTCACATGTTTTGTTGTTGACAGTTATAATTTCGAGAAAGTAGAGAATTTCGTTTATTTGGGAATCAGCAGTAACTCCAACGCAGAATTACTCCTGCCAACAAGTGCTACTTTGGACTGAGTACGCAATTCAGGAGTAAAGTCCTCTCTCGACGTAAGAAAACCACACTCTATAAGTCGTTCATCATGCCCGTGCTGGTATATGGCGCAGAAGCATGAACAATGGCAAAATCCGATGAGGCGGCTCTTGGAGTATTCGACGGCGAGGAAGATGGCAAGACCAAGTGGAGAAAGACTTGGCTTCCCTTGGCAATTCCAATTGGCGTCAGCTGGCGCAGAAGATAAGCGACTGGCATGCTTTTTTCAACTCGGCCAACATCGCTAAGGCTATTACAGTGCCAAAAAAGAAGAAGAAATGCAACCAGTTTTATGAATACAGTCAAATTTTTTGTGGAAAATCGTAAAAAATTATAGATTGAAAAGTGATTAGGAGTTAGTGATCTGGAGTTAGGACGCGGAAGCACAGGCTGATGCTGTTGAAAGCAGCATATAGACCAAGATCCTGCATAATCAGAAATTAAGGCATGGTAAACGAAGGGGAAAGTGAGTTTCTTGCCAATGAAATAATGCCCATAGCGGGAGGGGGTCTCCACCCTATTATCGTCCATCGTAGTAGAGAAACTGATAAACCAATTGTTTTTATGAGAAGCGATGTACTTCTCTAAGAAGTTGATATTTGTTAGTTTTCCTTGATGATAAGCTTTCATTGGATCGCCAGCTTGAAATTCCGATCGAAAGAGGAGCCAGTACCTCCATTTCGACCAGCCGGAAGCTGATAGCGAGGAACTGGCACATAAGAACCAAATTGGGAACTTGGATATATGTATGTATAAACCATTTCAAAATGTCGACTAACAATCGCCGCGCCTGCCTAGTATAAGAAATCCGAAAAGAGGTCTATGTCGGCAAAACCCAATGATTAGCCTACAGCCTGATGTCAATGGTGTCTTAAGTGTCGTATTGTTGTATGTCGTAAACTTTAAAAGCTTTAATAAATGTTTGCGAAAATTCATAATATGACCTTGATGGCACTTTGTGAACCCCCTTAATTTATTTTTTAGGATTTTAAAGTTTGCGACATACAACAATACGACACTTACGACACCGTTATGAATACCCCATACATACCCTTTATATTGGCATTTCATTAATGATCTAATTCGACCTGCACTTCCCAACTATCGGGTTTTTCACAAGTTTTCTCAAATCAAATTTTTTTTTCGGGTGATTGGCGTCTTATTCTTAACGGTTTGGAAAAACCTGCTTTTCAAAAAAACATTTCTTGCCTACTTACGAGTTCATTGTTTATTTGTAAATTTGATAAAAGTGAAGTACCTACCACATTTCAATAAAGTCTTACATATTTACCTATTTACATACTTTATGTCGGAGCAGAAACAAAAAAGTTTGCGTCTCGAAATTCTAATGGCAATGGTTGCCTGGGGATGTCAAAAGAATAACCTTGCCTCCTTTTTTGTAAATTCTAAACAAATGACGTAAATTATCAAAATAATTTTTAGAAAAATTATGGGTATGCAGTTTTGTGGGCCATTTAATTTTAGAATTATAAAGAACAAGTTTTATGCAGCTTAGACTTACCGTTGATTTTTATAATTTTTTATTTTTTTTTGTTGACGATGTAAACATACTTTGTAGGAAGCGAAACCAAAACAATTCCAAAAATCAGCCGTATTTTGTAGTCCCTTTAAACTTGCACTTTATTCCTAAAAATGATTTTGATAAATTAAGTTGTTTATTCAAAATTTACAAAAATTTCAATCAGGAAAAGAAGACAGAAAATATTAACCGATTTAAAAAGAAAATTTGGAGATATTCTATTTACGTGAAAAGGCAACGATATACTGCTATTAGAATTACGCAACGCAACATTTTTTGTTTCTACTCCACCCTAATGTACATATTCCTATACATACATTTCCTATATTACATGTATATAATTTTTTAGTGAACTTTGCTTTCAGGCTGACAATTGGACGCACACTTATGTGTGATTTTTGGCGTTTTAAGC
Organism: Rhagoletis zephyria; assembly: GCF_001687245.7. Lineage (NCBI taxonomy): Eukaryota > Metazoa > Arthropoda > Insecta > Diptera > Tephritidae > Rhagoletis > Rhagoletis zephyria. The sequence goes on along the minus strand of NW_016158969.1, from coordinate 523 downwards.
TAAATTGTTTGACAAATTCTAGCGGATTAAGTGTGCTTTTCCATAAACACTTCGGCTTTGTCTGTTTTGTGTGATCTGGTTTATGCAAACAGCGTGAATTTTGAATCCCAAGTTTTCGATTTGGAGATTAACTCTTTACTTACAGTTAAACACAATAACAATGCTCAAACGCTAAATTTACTTTTAAAATTCACGCTTTGAATATTAATTTGTTTTTAAAAATTGTGTTTGCTTTTTATTAGGTATTTATTAATTTCAATGCATTTTTCAAACAATATCTTTCGGTTGCACTGAGAGAAATATGACCTATACATAGAAAGAAGAAGATTGTTTCTATGAAATATTTTCAAGCCAAGGTGTAGAACTGACGAAAAAACAAAAATGAAATACTCTTAAATATAATTTAAACGCCGACTTGAAGCTATTTGAACGAGTTTTCACTCAAGCAAGGTGACGCCTATCTAAAATTTTCTTCTGGACTCATCGCCTACGCGTGTCTAAAAATCGAGATAATTCATGGCAC
>NW_016158968.1:99847-102219 GCF_001687245.7 Rhagoletis zephyria | reverse complement strand
AAAAACTTCACTGTGAAGCAAACTGAATTCCGATGCAGACCTTTAATAAGTAAGTACATATAAGCATGCTTGTATACATATGTACGTATGTAGCCTTACAGATTATTTACTTTGTTTATTGCTCTAAGCAAACCGTTTTTCATTTTTTTTGTTTAAATATAACGCTTTTCAAACTTTCGCTGCGTTTCTGTTACACATTTAAACTGTGCCAACTCGAATTTCTATTGCCTCTATCTACATATGTATGTATATATCTTCCTCTCTCGTTCTTCAATTTGCTCTTACGGTAGGTACACTTTCGCTCTGTTTGTTATTTTCCGATTTGCTCCCAATTAGGTCAATGCAATTTTGATATCCCGAACAGAGTTACCAAATAAAGAAAAAATATAAGAAATTATGCCGAAATAATTTTAGTTAGCTTTGAATGCAAAAGAACATGGCCTCCATTTGGGCCTACCGGAAGCTAATGGCGAGAAGTTCGAGCATCCGATCCAGTGGCGTAGCCACGGGGGGGGAGAGGGGGGGTGGGCATTGTGGGGATATATTGCCCTTCGTCAATAAACCGCTATCTTCTTTACTTTTTATTTAATAACACAATACAGGAATAAGCGATTCTTCTGAAAGCAAATAACAGCAAGCATCTCTGCACACTCAGCCACTGGCGTTCTGTAAATTTATCCTCAAGTGTTGAACTCGAATTAATTTTCTTCGTCGTTTTATTTGGTTCTGCACTTCACAGATGCTTTTTCCTAATTAATAAAAACGAAAAAACAGAAAAAAATAAAAATTATGTATAGCACTGACAGCATTCGTACTACCGGAAGCCAACAAATAACAGCAAGCACCTCTGCACGTTCAGCCACTGCTATACATACGAATTTGTTCTCAAATGTTCAACCATGAAAAAATCAAACCATAACTTGGTTGAAAAAAACATTGTGCTTTTGGCTCAGTGCGTGAATTGCATTAATATAAGAATTTTAGTGTACAAAATCGGTTTATAAAATATTTAAATGTTTTATGAAGCACCTTGAATAGAGTCTTTGGACTGACACTGACTAAGCGTTTCATGAGTAATGTCATACGAAACGGAAATATTTTAGGAAAAAAAGTCAATTGAATAGTAATTTCAGGAATTTGTCTAATTTTGCGATACTAATGCTAATTCCTTTATCATAAATATCCAAGTCCAAAAAAGACTACGTGAAGAGCATTGAATAGAGTATTTCGTCTTTTATTACACAGGCTTGAGAAATTTAACTTTATTTTTCTTTTTCAAATAACACTGGATCACAAATTTTAGTTTGGTTTTTGTTCTTCAGATGACAGTATACAATTTCTATGTAGAATTGCTCGGTGATTTCGAAAATCGAGTAAATTTTTTTTTTTATTCTATGGATATGTTTTCGAATAATTGCAATTTACCGTTATTCAGCATAAAACAAAAAGTAATTCCACTTCATTACGTATATCTTAAAAACCAATTTAACAATCTTAAAAGGTGATCGGTCAAATCAAGGCTAATAAAATTCTCCATAAACCNCGGTCAAATCAAGGCTAATAAAATTCTCCATAAACCATATATATATCACTTTCCGATAGGACTGATAGTTTCTGACAAATTAATTAATCATTCCAGTTTTTTTATTATTTTTTTTGTGAAAAAAATAAATAAATCAAACTTTAACAGAATAAAAATTTAAAAAATAACAGGTTCTGTGCCAAATTTTTGCATTAGAATCATCTGAGTTTAGTTTAATTCGTTTTCAAAGAACGTATTTTTAAATAGCTAAATAAAGATTGTGAATTTGACAGGAATACGCAATTACATATGTATTGAAAAAATCACATTTCCAGATGCAAATACCAGGGACCAAAAATAACTGTTATCTCAAATTTGCAATTTGAAAACGTTGCCCGAATTCTGAAATTTGACGAAAACGTTATTTCATAACAGTTATTAAACGAGAAATTTTTTTTTCCGTTGCCGATAAAAGTAATTTCCCAACGTTTATTTTTACGTTGCTTGATAACAGTTATTGCCCGACGTTTATTTTTTACGTTGCTTGAAACAATTATTGCCCGATGTTTATTTTTACGTTGTCGGATAATCTTATCTTTATCTTGTTCTCCATCTTCATCAATATCCTAATATTACAACGTTGGGAAATAACTGTTATCGGCAACGGAAAAAATATTTCTCTGACATAACAGTTTCAGGCAACGCAAAAAATAAACGTTGGGTTATAACTCTTATCAACGAAATAAAAAAATATATCTCATCTAATAACTGTTATGCAGCAACGTTTTTGCGATAAAACTTATAACTGTTATGTCCCTGGCAAATATGTATGTACATATCGTGTAAGAAC
>NW_016158968.1:63107-94905 GCF_001687245.7 Rhagoletis zephyria | reverse complement strand
ATGCACCTTGTAGTCATAAAGTGGGCGGCATCACGCCCAATTCCTAAGAGTGTATAGCAGTCTTATTTATTGCTAAGTGATTGTTGTAACTACTAACTTGGAGTAAATTAGCGTCTTCAGTTATTGAAATATCGGAGTTTTCGGTTGTCTGAAATTTACCGTTGTATGGGAAGTGGATGTAATTTTAGATCGATTTGAATAATTTTCAACGATTTTATTTCTTATATTAAGGTTACCGAGTGCACCGAGTTTGGTAGAAATTGATGAATCGGTTACCGAGATACACATTTGTGGTCATAAGGGGGCGGCGACACGCCCAATATCCAAAAGTATATAATAATAATCTAATTTTCTGCTAAGTGGCCATTGTAACTAGAGATGGGCACGGGCCTAAATTTTCAGGCCCGGCCCGGCACGAGTGTAAAATCAACTTTCAAAAACACGCACGAGCCCGCACGTTAAGAATTTCAGCTTGGAGACCCTGAATAAGCAAAATAAGCAATTCCAAGCAAAATCTTAAACTTTTCCTCCCTGGTTATCACTATTTCAAAGGTCTAATCAAAATTTCATTAAATGTTTGCATTAAAAAAGATTTTAACATATTTATTTATATAAAAGTAACATTTACGTAGAGTATACTAGACCTCGCAGACACAACTTTTCATGTAACATTTAGTACGTACATAGTCATTCGACACTTTTATCACGACAGATAAGAAATTGGAGATTACGACATTTTACTGCGCGTTGATAAATACTGGTTTTATGATTTAATTGGTTTTTTTTTGTATACACAATCATTTGATAGCATCATAAGTTAACTGTGTAACTGTAAAAAGCACTTCAACTAAAGTAAATATTTTGTATATCACATTTTATTGAATGTGTGGCCTAGGTTTTCTTCTTATTTGACCTCCGCGCGTATTTATCCATAACTAAAGGAATCAACAGTTTTATTACAATCGCTGCCGCCTTGCATTGTTTTTTTGAAGTGGCCGCTATGAGAAAAAATATTAATTTTATTTGCTTGTTTTGAAGGCTATGCTTCTAACCAAGGATATACTGGATGGTAAATAGTAACGAGCTCTAGACACTTGGTTAGGCCTGCTGAATTATACCAGTAAAATACAAATAAATGTGTGTATTTCAAAACCAGCACTCCTCCTGACCGATTTTGATTAATTTATCAAGTGCACACTCATAGATTAAGAAAACTGAGGTTTCATTTATTGTATGTTAAACTAACGTCTTTTTAGCGTCATTGTGAATTTACGCATAAATCAATTATGTATGTATTTACTTTATTGGAATGCTCAGTAGTTTGTATTTATAAGATAGCACAGTCATTACATATAAACATATAAGAATTAAAGCTGTCAGTCAAAGATCTGATATTTTCTTTTTATACAATCCAATGTTATCCATGCCTACATGTTGCATGTAATAAGTCAGTGGAATTAATGTCATTGACGTTGGCATATAAGCCAAAAGTGGGTTAATGTCAGAAGAAATGTAGAAATAATATCATTGACATTAGTTCATTTCGGAGAATACCAAAAACTATTTTTTTAAGATCCTGATATATTGAAGCGTTCAGAATGAATAAAGAAATGCAGCCAGTAGAAAACTGTTTTAATGTCATGAAGGTTAAAAATCACTAAACTAAACTTTACGGTGACATGTAATAAGGTCACCGGAAATAACGTCCATGGACACTATTTCTCATCGTTCATAGACAGTAGCTGTGATTTCTTCGGAATTATCGGAATCTGCAAAATTTTAATGCAAATGCAACAACAACGATATGATCCTGATAGATATCTAGTTCTGTTTATGATCCGCTGTGTTTGTTTTGTTGCACTGATAACACTGGTTTACAGCAAAAATATTCTATGGATGCCACTATCCAATTCCTATATAGAATTGCTAGGTGATTTCGAAAATCGAGTTAATTTTTTTTTTCTATGGATACGTTTTCGAGATATTTGCAATTTACCGTTATTCAGCTTAAAGCAAAAATTGGTTCCTTTTAATCACGTATGTCTTACAAACCCATTGAAAAATCTTAATATTAAATACGGCAAATGAAAGCCAATGAAATTCTCCATAAACCGTATATACATACATCACTTTTCGATAGGGCTTATAGTTTCTGACAAATTAATCAATCATTCCAGCTTTTTTTATTCTTTAATGAAAAAAAATCAAACTTTAACAGAAGAAAAATTTAAAAAAATAACAGGTTCTGTGCGAAATTTTTGCATTTGTACTAAAGCCTGTTCTGTTTCAAAAAAAAATAAATAAAGTTACTGATGAAGAAAATCGATGGATAAATACGAAATATTGAGTGGTCAAACGAAAATCAGCAAACATTTTTTGTATGAAATATGAGCGGAAAAGCGTGTTACTTAAGGTGTACGCGGCATATGAGTAACATTCTTTCGTGCTCAATTTTCATAAAAATAATCTTGCGCAAGAGGGCTGTCCCGTTTATAGGATGGATGGTCACCTTACATATTAGAGATATACGCCGCCGAGCCACGCCGCCGCCGCCGCCGTTTTTTTGTCTTTGCTTACGCGCCGTCGCCGAGTTACGAAAATATCGGTGCGGCGGCGGCGTTCGGCGCCTAAGGAATTTTGTACAGAATTTTCAAGATGTATGTATGTACATTAAATACATCGTTTGAAGGAACTAAATACTACTTGTATAAAAACACAATTTTAAGAAATACATTTTTAAACTAGTTTTGGATTTGGATTTTTAAATTAGTTTCTGTACAAGAATATGATCTCCTTTATTTTTCTAAAAATAGCGTAACTCAAAAAATAACATAGGTAACATATTTTTCGACTTAAGCGTTTATTACAGTTAAATTGGGGTCGAATACTGGTAATCTAACGATTTTTTCCGCAGTAGACAATTCTTTTCAATACTACAACAATACTACTTTTTTATACACCTACTACAACAACAAGAAAGTTATAACACATCAAAAACTTTAACGCCAATATCTCAGAAAGCCGTTTTAATAGAAGCGGCCTCTTTGCATCTGACTCCTAAATTATTGGAGATAAAACAAAGATAATATTTTAATATTTTAAACAAACACATATTTTGCTAATATTTACATTTATTATTCTGGGGTCCCATATACATATGCAAGTACTAGGTGGCTGTGTGAAAATTACGTTAGCATTCCTTAGTGGTGGTCAAACCCCAGGAAGGTTTTGCTCCCTCGCATCGCAATGTTTTCTACACAGGGTTAAAGTTCCCTCTTTATGGTAAACATTAGTTTTATTTTTCATTTTAACCACCTATAAGCCCTTTTTTCAACAGTGGGTCAAAAAGGCCCGTTCTGGTTCGAGTTGATGGGTTAAACTTTTGGAAAAAAAGTAGACCAACCTTGTTTTCAATATGTAATCCGCAAAAAATCGTAATAACTCCGTAATTTAACATAACGGTTGATAAGATTATTGCAAAAATTTATTGAGAGCGACATAAATTACCCCAATAACTAAACTTTAAATTTTTTTTATTTCTTTTAATTTAAATAGTAAATACGGATCTGTAGAAAACATAGAGATCCGTCTGTGTAAGTATGTATATACCTCAGACCTTCTTCTGTTCGCCCATCAATCAGCGCCAGACACTCAACATTTTAATTAAACAATAACAATATTTAAGTTTAAAACTAATTCAATATTGAAATATATAGAATTATAATAATAGAATAATTGCCTAACGCTGACGAGTTGAAATGATAAGATTAGTAGCCTCATGGCTCTTTGAAATCTACCTTATGAGCAGTAGCGCCGGCGTCGCAGCCGCCGCCGTATATTTTTGAAGTTGACCACGCCGCCACCGCAAAGCCTGTCGGCGTAAACCTCTATTACATATAGTACGGTAGATTCAAAAGTACGGAGATATATTTCACTAACTAAGACGGCAATTTATTCCAAGTTAATACTTACAACAATCTCTTAACACGAAATAAGATTATATATAAGATTCATACTAAAATGAAATTATTATACAATTGCATTAAAAAATTAACTTGTTGTGATTTTCCTTTTTAATAAAATAATATAAGTAAATACTAACGTCATTTTCTGTTTATATTTATGTATGATAAAATAGGTGTTGGTTTTTTAGGCACTGCTTCCTTCTTGACTTGACTTTTTCACGCAATTTTTTTAATAGATATTGCTTCTGACAATGGATGATGGCGATAGTTTTAGTAGAATCTAATAGCTTCCGCCGAGCCATTGGCTTCGTTGTATAGGGTGGAAGTACCTCTGGTTGGGGAGGTGTGGAAGGGAGCCAAACCGGAAGCGGTCTTCCAGCGCACAACTGGAAGATGATTCGATTCGAGAAGACCCTTTCTGTAGGCGCTGATGGTACTTAGTCCAGAGTCTCGGGCCTCTTGCCGCATCCCAAGGAGTTATTTATTACCTATGGGTTCGCGAAGGTAGCCATCAAAGTTTATCAGACCGATTCGGTGGCGACGGTGTTTGAAAAACACGAAGTGGATGGTGATATTGAACACGTTGCATCGTATAGTGTAGTACTGCTGGTTCGGAAATGTGTTGGTCCGCTGTTTGGCAGGGCCTTCTTGCCTCTGGTAGCGAGGATGCCAGCGAAGGGGTGCAGGGGTACAGGTCTTCTAGAATGACCAAGGTTTAGTTGATATAGTCCTGATCCAGGAGCCGTGGGTGTACAGCTGCAACAAGGTTTCTGATATCGGGACGGAGAACGTCAAACTGATGGTGCAGCAGGACGCAGTTATACCCCAATATTGTATTCTCAACTTTAAGTATTTATCTTGCCTATTTTTCAGCGATAGTGTAGCGGTTAGCAATGCGCACTACCATTCTGCAGGGCCTGCGTTCGAGGCCAGTTTCCGACCAACATGAAAAAAACAAAACATAAACAAGTTCTTTTTAATGCGGTCACCTCTCGACAGGCAATGGCAAACCTCGGAGTGTATTCTACCACGAAAAAACAGCTTCTCACAATAATACAATCGCCGTTCGGAGTCGACGTAAAACTGTAGGTCCCTCCTCTTTGTGTGACAACATCAAGACGCAAGCCATAAATCGGAGGAGAAGCTCGGCAGAACACTAACATACTGTGTAAGCGCCAATCTACTATTATTATTATTATTTTCAGCGATGGAGACATTTTAACGGTGAACCTGGATGGTGAAAACTGGGTCATGAGGAAGTGGTGAAGCCACCTTCATTGCTGCTAAGAAATAATGTAGCAGAAGCGATGCGCATGAAGTCCTGCATCGTTATGGGGCGGCTTGGATCATAAAAATAGAGGTGAGTTTTAGATATCGCCCCGACCTGTCCCGCTTCTCTGTCTGAAGGGTCTTTGCGACTACTACTTTTATGATCATCGGATTATCGTACAGAAATCTGAGCAGCACCAACTGGGACTTATACTGCAGAAGTATGCAGGGCATTCTGACGGTTTCATCCGCGAGTGGCGGACTGAAACCAAATTGACGAATCAAGTGGTGTGTTCACCTCGTCGTGTAAAAGGGCCATTGAAATCTCCTATCCCTGAGTCACCACAAAGTAAAGAGCAAATCAGAGCGGAGAGTGGAGCTCTCTGAACTTAAAGCCTGTAGCAGAGGTATTTCCATAAGGCCGGGATAGTAATTTGGTCTCTGACTGGACACTAAATAAGATTTCACTTTGGATCTACATATAAGTCCGATATTAGAAAGCGAAAAGAAGTTCGTGGAGATTTTTTCGTTAACGCGTGGAAGGTAGCCAAAAATATTCGAGGTTTAGGCGAGACCTCTCTAAGAATCCTGTTCCCCTGGTATACATCAAGGACGAGAACGGAAACTGCATCTTTTAGAATCTAAGAGCCATGGAACGGACTACTCAGATATTGTGTGAAGATCACCCTGTGTGAGTCATTGGCTCTTTCAAACCCTTTAAGGCCCCGAGTCCGGACAGCATAATACCAGCTCAACGGCAGCAATCTGCGGAGGTGTCGTGCCACTGATTGATGCCTATCATCGCGATCTGCCTAGCTAGAGGTTATGTTTCGGGGCTTTGGAGAGTGGTCAGAGTTACTTTTATTCCTAACGTGTGTAAGGTCACCTATGTATTCACGCCGATGAGCCTTTCCTCATTTTTTTGAAGATGCTGGAGAGACTGATTGATCTGCACTTAAGAAACGGAATTCTTATAGGGCATCAGTGATCGGACTTCAAAAAATATTTGTGTGGTAGAATCTGGAAAAAAATGTGGTAGATTTCAAAAAAATGTGGTTTGTGGTTTTGGATCAAACTTTGTACAAAAGTTAAAAATATTCTGCAAGGTTTCAGATAAATTGCAAACATTTTAATTAGAATTTAAAAAATTATAATTTTAGTATAATAAAGTACAATACTGAAGTTGCTTAAAATTGCGTTGAGTTTTGGCAATTTTTTCTCTTGAATGTGTAAAGCAGTTCCTTCCATATCAAGATATTTTTCTAACATATTTTGAAAGATTTCTGCAACCTTACGGAGTGTTGCCAGCATTTCATTTTATCACATCACGATGTAGCGAACAAATGTGGCACGTTCCAGAAACCGCTACTTGGGATTTGCCGATTTTGACAATTCTCAAGTAAAGATAAACAACGCTTTAGAAGCTAATGATGCACTGAAATTTGCTAACACTTTCACAAAAATCGCCGTTTTTAACATTTTCGCTATTAGTTATTTTTATAGATCATATATTTTGCAATTTAACACAATAAAACCACGTTTCCTGTAGAAAAATTGAATATTGAGAAAATTTAATATTTTACAGTTTATTTTATAATCCCATTCTGCCTGTTGTAAGTGTTTAGTGTTGGACATTTTTTGGTCTTAAAAAATGCGATTATGTGGTAGATTTCAGACCGTGTGTGGTAGATGCTCAAAAAAGTGGCAGATCAACCACAATGTGGTAGAAGTCCGATCACTGATTGGAGTGCGAATTACGAATGAGAGAGCGAACTACGTAATTGGGGTGCCGTGGGAAAGCCATACAACTTTGTTGTTGCTTTCACATGCAAAATTTTTCGTAGAGCGATTGAACTTCAACCAACGCGAGCAGGGAAGTGGCGAATCGAAGGCGGGTATTAGTTACTTTGCAACTGGACAGATTCTGTAATTTTGAGAACAATTTTACGCATCCGTCCAAATACTTTTTGAAACAACTGGATAACCAAATAAACGGATATTAAGCGGATATCCGTATAACCCAATGCATGAATATTAATTAATCTCGAAAACCAAATGAATGGCTATTAACCAAGCTATTCGTACTATTCGGATTTTATTCGTATACACGAATATCCGGATATACGAATATACGGATAGTTCCAGCCATAGTTGCCAAGTGTGCTTAGTTTGTGGCCGTTCAATTGCGAAAAAAAAAAATTTTTTATATAGCTTAAAAGTCGATTACATACATACAAATGGTTTACTAACGTTATTTCCGCACTTTGTAACAAATAAAAAATGCGCAATTCTTTTTGTGTGTGTTTTATTATTTGTATATGCTTTATTGTTTTTTGTTTGTATTAATTTTAAATTTTAATTAAATCTACAAATACATTTACAGCGGAGGGCGATACAGTAAACGAACGAAAACTAAAACTTATATCAAATAATTAAATAATGCAGTTTTAAAACAGTTTCTGAAGTGATTATGTTATAACAAATTTAATTTTCTTTGCTCGCATATTTTTATATTCAATTCAAATCAATTAAATACCAAAACACAACACACCTTTTGGAAACTACCCGCGGCCACAGCGAATGTCATGGCTCATGTGCGTGCACGCGTGACAAGATGTGTAATAGAAGACTAAGCAGCAGCGGCCTGCTTAATAGCCGAAAAGTATGCTATAGCGTTTGTGGAAAGTGGCTAAAAGTGCGCGCTCTTGCTACATACACATATACATTGCGAACTCGAGTTTTGCTGTATTTTTTCTTTAATTTTGAACTCAGCTAAATTAGATTTATTTGCAAAAATTGTGAAGAATTAACACGAAAGACAGTAGCCACACAAACAAAGCAAGTTTTTACTATATTTTCTACGGCTACGGTTGTTAATGGAATTTTTAGCAAAAAGGAAAAGAAAACTCATATTTTTTCTTTTTGTTTTTAAATACTCAAATGTTTGGTACTCTTTAGTTTTTGCTTTTTATATGAACACTTTTACGAAATATTCTCTTACTGCTTTTATGTGGTGTGAATTATGCATTAATCTTATATCTTCAAATGTTTTCATTGTATTTTATACTTGATTTATGAATCAGTTTTACTTATGTAATTATTGTAATTTAAAATTATTTGCATTAAAAAAAAAAAAATCATATACATACACGCATGTCCTGCAGCTACTACTTATACAGCTTGCGGATACCATAGGAAGCTGTTACTTCGCGGAGCTTTCCACTCGGCGCAAGTATGCGAGCTGCTGAGAAGCGTCGTTTGAGAGCAAAAGACATGCACTAAAATTTTATTTTCTATGTATGTATGTTATTGGCTACATATTTTAATTTTTTATATTTCCTTTTATTTTTGTTTTGTATTTACTTTTCTCTAACGAATGCTAACTTTTAATTTTTTTTTATAATTTTATACCCTCACTTGCATTTGTTCTTTTTCACACATTTTTATACTTTAATTATAAATTCTAATTTTTCAATAAAAAGGCAAATAGATTAACAAATTAATTATTTTACTTTTCTTATCATTTTTTCTCATTTTACCTTTGCTTTTCGTTTACGCACATTTCTCATTGTTTATTATTTTTCTCAAGTTTCTTAAAAAATTAGGACAATTACAGCAGGACAAACAACGCAGAGGAAATTGGGAAATTGCAAAAACAACAATCAACAATAAACGTGTTGTTAACCGAATATTGCTGCTGGCAAGCAAAAAGATTGGTGCTGGAAGGGGCAAAAGTGGAAGGGGAAGTGGAAGTGGGGAGCATATGTATGAATTAGCACATTCGAAAATGGTAAGAAATTCTGAAACAAACAACATATGTATGTATTATGCGTGGGTGACCCCTTACTTTCAATATTTCAGTGTTTTGCAAATGTTTGTTTTGTATTTGTGGTGTGTATGTAAATGTTATATTATGTGAGTTGGGAGCAGTGGCAGTTTACATGTTTTTTTTTTTTAAATGTATGTATCTTCATTTACAATTTGTACATATAGTATGTATATGTAAATATGTGTATGTGTGCTTAGGCAAGCGCTGCAGCTTTGACTCTGCCTTATCGGATGTAAGTTTCCAGCTTATTAGCTCCTCAGGGTTTTCCGGTCTTTATCGCTGGTACAATTGCATATTATTTTTAAGTATTCACCTATTGCATATCTTTAGCTACATTTTTTATATGTTTGTTCTTTTCTTGCTCTTATACCAATAATTCACTGCTTCGCCTGCCTTCAAAAATTTTGTATTTGTTAGATAGCAGCTTGTCAAACCTTCAATTGCAGCTTAGCTAGCCCAACTGCTGTTCCAAATGTTTTACTCCCACTTTCTAAACTCTAACAATCTTGTAGACCAGCGTTGGGTTGATTGGGGCGTAAATAATTTAGCTCTAAGGTGGTGTATTTGATTTCAATTTGCATTTTGTTAGTGGTAGTGAACTGCATTAATAAAACGGTTCTTGCTGCTGCTTTTCTCAATTGCATTATTACCAAGGATATATGTATGTATATATAAACACTTACTTGCATGTCACTTATAATTTTGTTTCGTATTTGTATTTTATCTAAGTATTTTATTGATCCACATTTTTTATTTCTCCTACATTAAATTCAGAAAAAATTTTCAACTAAGTTTCTTTCTTATCAAATTTTTTATAGTTATCGGTGCTAACACTTTTCAACCGTTGGCGCGCCTAGAAATATTATCAAAGCTGGCAACGAATGTCCATCTCTGCTTTGTTTCTCCCGACTGCTGACTAACATACTCAATTAGGTTGCTGCAAACTTCAATTATCTACCCTTCACCAATAGTCTAACGGCGTTCTACCGATTTGTTGTAGCGCGTTTATTCTTAAAATCCTCCGTTATCTTAGTGAGAGACCCTTTTTATTATAGTTTAATTACAAAAAAACAACTGCTATTTATTGTGTAATGTGTGGTTGGATTTTCGTTTTCCTTTTTTATGTTTTTTTTTTTAATTTTTTTATTATTTTTGTTTCATATTATTACCATTATTTAATTTATAATTTAACTTTACTTAATCGTTTAAATAATTATCCTTTTCTTTATTAAATAATTAAAATTAAAAAAATAATAATAATTCTGGTTGTTGATGTTGTTGTTGTGGTATTGGTGGTCGCTTTAGATATTCGCAGCAGCATGCATGTGCCATATTATTTTTATTGCTGTCTTGCAGCGTTGCCGTAAAAGTCTGTTGCTTGCTGCCACAACTGCCGCTGGTGTCGTTGTTATTACTGTTGTCTGTTCTATTTTCGCTGCTGGTGCGACCACGACGCGCTCGTTTTAGTTTGTATTTCTTGCATAAAATTCAAACATGTTGTTTCTGTTTCTGATTTTGTTGTTGTTTTCTGCTATTGTAGTCGTCGTAAAACTCGGCATATTTGCAAATGCGCTTGCTAATGTGTTGCTGTTGATTTTCTTGTTGTTGTTGTTTCTGTTGTTGTTATGTATATAAACATACAGCTTAATAGTACGTCTCCTGTTCCAACCAGCCGCCTGGATTGCGACGCAAGTAGAATCGACGAATTTCATCATAGATGAAAATAGACAACATAAATGGAATGGCTGGTAACCACCAAACGAATCTAAAATAAAATTTATTACAACAACATGATTAGTTAGCTCCTGTGATGAATTTCTTCTGATTTTTTAACTTACTTCAGTGGGTACATGCGCAGACCCTTGTCCATGCCGGGACAGTACGACAGGAAGGCCGCCAACACTGTCTCAAACACCAAACCAAAGTTCAATGCCCAATTTCTCATGCCCTGCTGGAAGACAGAGTTTCGTCGTGTCTTACAGATGATCAAATCCGCCCATTGTACGACCACAATTGATACGAAGAAAGCAGTGTGGCAAGTGTACTCGAGTGTCTTACGATCGCGATAAGTCTATAGAGGAAGATGGAAAATTTGAACATTTCGAACATTTATAGTACAACAGATAGAATGAAACTCAGGTTTTTATTAATACATTCACAAAACATTACTATGTTGATATTAAAAATGCAGACATCAATAGTTATAATTTAAAATAAAATAAAATAAGATGGTCAGTCTAGATAACTTGATAAAAATAATTATAACTAAAAAACAAAACCGACATACAGTAAATTTTACAGCATTCCTCAAAATATTTTAGGTAGTTTTTAATTTATTTTTATATTTTAATATTAAGTACTCACCCATTCTTGTCCATATGAGTCGGTTAAATCGTTGACAGCCTTTGAGTCCCACATCTTACGGATGCCGAACAGTTTCATTGGCAAGAAACCATTTTCAGCCATAATAACAAAATACACGAAGAAACCGGCAGCAGCTTGGATCATACCAATTTGACCATATGCCATCGAAATCAATCTGTATCATTCCATTTTTAAACAGCGAATAAGGGGTGAGGGATAAGAATAGATAGTAATTAGTAACAATTTTCAGCAATGCGGTTTTCAGTTGTAAAATTTTAGTATGTATGTATGGTAGAATTTTTATTTTTCTTGGAAGGGAAAGTGGGATTTATTTTTGGTTAGAACTAGCCATATAAGTATGTAGGAGAATACTTGTTTTGTTTGAAAACGAGGCCAGTTGCTGGAAATACATATTTTGCGCTTTAGTGACAGACATTTTGTTATTTTACCAGGACGGACAAGTATTTATGTATGTTGCCAAAATAGGACAGATAAACACGCCACGAACGTTAAAACACTATCAGGTATTTTATTTTTTATAAACATTCGTAAATAGCTTTTTGTGTGATTTTTAGTTTTAGTTAAATTTTTTTCTCTTTTTGTAAAATTTTAATATTGTTTTGTTTTTTTTTTTTTGTTTTAATATATTGAATGTTTGCAAAATCAGGCAATTCAATTAAGTTTTTTTTCTTTAATGAGCACTTTTATATTGAAAATTAACTGTATGTATTTGAATTTTTAATTATTTTTTTAAAGCTAAAAAATTAACTTAATTTGTTTTTTTTTTTTTGAAATTGTCAAAGAAATTATTGATCGATAATAAGGTACTTCGCAGGGTGTCCCATGTCAATTTTACCATAGCTAAATTTTTAAGATCTTAACTCATATTATACATTTTTTTGTGGGCACAAATTTTTTTGTGGTTGCAAGTCCATTAAAATTATTTAACCGTTATAAAATTCACTCTGCGTACCCCTTATTATATTTCAAAATAATTTAATTCATAATTTTAACTAAAACCAAAGCAAATTTTGTTGATAAAATACATTTTTTGATAAAAAATGTCATGAAAATTTAAAAAAAGGATTTTTAATGTTTGAATTATTATTTTTGATATGATTTTTAATTTCATCTCATTCAATTTTGGAACTGTATAATTAAAATATTTGAATAAAATTTCTTTTTTACTAGAAAATTTGTACAGCTTCTTAAGTTATTTTTACACAGCAGTTGGCCTGGTTTTCCACACATGTGTGTTATAATTTTACATTAATGTATAAGGGTGTAAGATTTATTTACAAAAATATGCACCATGTTTACATATTTTTATATATAAATTTTGTTTTAAAGTCGTATGGGATTTGTTTTTTTTTTTTCAAGTTTAATTAGTTACAGGCATAGCGGAGCGGGTTAACTAAACTACTAGATCAGATATGCACGTTAGTGATTTGTGTTAGTTATTTTTTATTTTTTAATTATTTATTTTACTCCTTTTAAAATTACTATCAAAATTCGAACTTTTAAGGAAAAAAAGCATTTCAATTTTTATGCACAATACCATTTAAATATGTACTAGAAAAAAGCGGCTGGATTTCGAAAGTTTTCTTTAGCGGTATTGCGAATATGAGCTGATAGCTCGTCAAAAGTAAAGTGCATAGTGTTTATGGGCATAAATATGCGTATATATATATATACATAAATGTGTGCATTTTAATGTTTTTGGTCTTCATTTCATTTCATTTTCGGTATTTTGTTTTGTTTTAGGATGCATTTTGGGCGCAATTTTAGTGAGAGAAAAGCAAAGCACCTTTTTGTTATTGTGTACAGCTGAACTAAACTAAACTAAGTATACCAAAAAGAAAAGCCAACAAGAAACTGGAAATGATTTTCAATACTTAGTAAAAATAAAAATAAATGACGAATACGTAAACATACATACCTTAATATAGAAAGGGCATATGTAAAAGTTTTGTTTCTTTACAGAGTAGTTATATACATATGTAACTTTAAAAGAACTGTACACGCTGGTTTCTAAGAAGCAAAGAAAGTATTTTTTTTATGTAGTAGTGGATTTTAAATACGATTAAGTCGTTAGTCGGTAATCTACTTTTATGCACAACTGAATTTTGAAAATCAGTTAAGGCCTTTCTATATTAAGGTAACGATATGCACTACATATTGCAACATAAATACTTACACAACTATATACAATACAAAGATACATATACAATTTGACTGGTATAAATTTTACATTTATTTACATATATAAACACAAGCATAATCAAGCGCAATTTACAGCTAAACTAAAGCAAAACGCAATATTTTTATATGAACAAGCTGGTATATAAATATATACATATGTACAGGCGTAGTTCTATATATACATATTTTCAAAATAAAAACATAATAAACAGTAAATTGTGGACATGCAGCGAATGTTAGTTGTACAGAGCATCAAGACATTGCGAAATGTGAAAGCATCAAAACATTTGTAGATCCCGTAACGAAAAATGAAATGCGAAAAGTTTCATAGACAAGAAATGTAGAAAGCAAAGTTCGAAACGTAAAGCTGATGTCAGATACAATTTTGTGGCTTTGCGTGACATTTATAACTTTGCCAGTAAGCTGAAGTTGCAACGATCTATGGATGTGGCATGCTTTGTGCATTATCATACAATTCATCTTATCTGTCAAAGTGCATCTGTCACGCAAGCGTTTTGTCTGGCATCAGCTTAAATGCCACGTGTTCTCTTTGTTAGCAACATTTAATGATGTAAGTATGTATGTAAACAGGGCGTCAAATACAGCTGAGCATCAAACCGCTGTAGGGTACTTAGTAGTAAATAAACTGCACTGATTAACCTGCGCGTGGTAACTGACACAACGTAGCAGCGAATTTTGATTAGAGTTATGGTCTCAAACACAAAAGCAGATATTGTTCCAAGGATACTCTACTTTTAAAATGGCGCTCATAGCGCACACGTTACTTGAAATATTCTACAGCAAAACGGTATTTTCATTTAAAATTTATAAGGCCGCCTTCCGTACTATGTATCTTACTTACGTACGGGCATGAGAATGTCGATATGGACTTTTGTGCATCGGAAAAGCCTCATTTTTTTATTTGATATTTAAGAAAGATAAATTTAAAAGAAAAGTGACAAAAATTAATAAAATACATATATTTCTTAATTGGATTTTATGACGCCTTTTTAAGCGGCATTTTTTCGACGCCCATTTGGGAGCAGGCTAAAGTGAGAAGGCATAAAACCTTCGCGTGCGCTGTGTTTGGGACGCGCTATGTTAAAATCCCGCCCAATGAAAAATACAAATATGCCTCGGATGAGACCCCGACCTTTTTATGACGACCAAATCCAGCGGCTACGCCAGCTAGATAATTTCGTTCGAATGGACATAAACGTTCCAGCTTTGAAAGTATTCAACGCGAGTCGCGATGCTGGTAACAGAGGAAGGCCTCCACTGCGTTGGAAAGAGCAGGCGGTATTCTTGGCATTTCCAATTGGCGTCCTTTGGGCACAGAAGAGAAAGCTTAGGCGGTTACAACATCTAAATGCATTTCTGCATAGAAAATAAAATTTGCAATACAAATTTCGCCTCGATATGTACATAAATAAAAAAATAAATAAAAAATTTGTTGAGAGTGAAGCCTGAGCGGAGCGATGACAAAAAAAAACCTTTGCGAGAAACGCAATGGAGGGAGCAAGTGCAGAAGGAACTGCCTGCACCCGGTGTGCCCAAATCACACAACTTCGCAAAGGAGAGAGGCAATTGGCGAAGTTTTTTGGTCTCTGCTTATACCGCCGAACGGTTGTAGATCGAAGTTTTAAAATCAGTTACAAAGGACAACAGACCTCTAAAGAATTTCTGAACAGGTTTTTCATATTTTGGCATTGAAGAGATAGTACCTAATACTAAACGTATTAAATAGTAATATTTAAATTAATTATGTGCTTTTTTTGGTACAATATCGACGATTTTTTTCTTTTCACCACTTTTTTAAATATTTCAGGCTACGAAATTAGATCTACACGAAGCTTCTTCGATGCGCAGAAGTCCATTCTAGAGGAATAATAATGTGCCTGTTCAAGTGAAGCAAAAAGTAGGTCGTTTCCACCAGGCATTTAATGGGAAAAAAAATTGATGACAAAGTTGGGTATTTAAAAGTATTAATATGGATATTTTTATTTTATTGTTGAAGAAATATGTAGTCAACAAATTTATTTCCATTCATTTTAAATGTCTCCATTTTTTTGTAAGTAGTAAGAACAATGTTTATAATGCATATAAACGCAAAAAAGCTTATACAGTAGATATCGGCTATAAGATGAGCAGTTGCTAATAACCGATATCTACTGTACATAAGTTTTGAAGCAAGACTTGAAGTTGCGTCAGCGTTGCGGCAGTGCATGCATTGCGAAGATAACCGACTATGTTTTAAGAAACGTAACTAATTCAGAGGGAGAGTCATATATAGAATAACTTTTCGATTTGGAAAGCATATTAGGAAGCCCACTAAACTTGCGTTTACTACATTTATGTACCTTCTGTAGCATCAGACAATTCGGACGGAATATTAAAAAAAAAAACCAATCACATTTAAAAACAAAATTGCATGCGCGAAATATGATCTGCCTAAAGGTAAGATTTGTGTATGGAGACATTACTTTTTTAACATTTTATTTATTGAAGTCACCTGCCAATCATCCAGTTATGGCTTATTCACACTACTTTATTTAAATGCTGATGAAATTTTCTTGAATCACGTACGCGTGTCGCTATGTGCAGTGTTATTAAAAAGAATATTGGATATGTTCAAATTTAATGGCGGTTTAACAGCAAAATCAATCATGAAACAACATGCGGGCGCACTCGTACATGTCGTGACCTCACCCCAAGAGTGGCATGAACTGGATGCTGCTTTACCGAAAACATTATTCCGGAGTATAGGAAGCCCATATTTCAGCTAATTAAAGTCAATGGAGCACCAATAGAGTTATTATAAGGACATATTTGCATGTTTACTCATTTTATTGGGATTTCGTTTTTGTAGTTTTGCAACAAATAATTTTTAGATTTTTTGGCTTCTTTTAAATTATGATTAATAAAAAAAATAACCACTCTATTTTAAGAGAGCGCTTACCATGCAAAAGCAATAGAAAATAATTTTACCTATCTTGATTGTGACAGCTGTTCCACAGACTTTTGTACTGGATTTATCTATGGACATATATGTAGTTACATATGTGTGCAACTAGTACTATTGGATTCAATGTTCTTATAAAATTAGAGTTTGTTCTAAGAACGCATTTGTATACATATGCAAATATTTTATTTTGGCAACTAACTCAGCACTGTTTGCGTTCAATAGCGGTATTTACTAAACATCTAAAATCTAAAAGAAACGGCGTTAACTTTACTATGACCACTATTGGTTGGTGGGTTGGTGAAGGCAAGTAAGATGGGTTGGTAATAGTCGCAGTTACATAAAATAAAAAAATTTCATCAAAATTGTCCCAAAATTTGTATAGGTTTTTTTATAAAACCGATTTTTTTTAAATACTGGATTTTCCAATTCCTGAAACAATATTTTTTCCCCCTTACCGACTTTTCACCATACCCAAAGTTCAATAAAACAAAAAAAAAATCTTGTACAGCCTGTGACAAACCTATAGCACCGCGACCTATTTTGACAATTTTTCATTAACTTTTTATAAAAGTATAGCTCATTATCTAACAAAACATGAATATGTAAATTAAAATTTCAAACTTTGTACACAAATGGGAAAACTCAACAAAGTTAATTAAAAAGTTTGGAATTTTGATGAAACTTTGCTTCCTTTCTTAAAATGTCACACTCGTATGCCATAAAAAAGGCACATTCTCTACCATTTGAAGCTTTGTCAGGGGAGAAAATCAAGTGTTTGTTTAAATATTTACTACAATATTATGAAATGCGCGAGCTAGACAAGGACAAGAAGGCGAAACCCTTTCAGAGGATTGAGGGTAACACCAAACACATTTTGTGGTTGGAAGAAACTAAATCATAATTCCAATTTTGGATTTATATGGTTCTGTTAGATACTGAGCTTTACTTGCATATCTAAAAAAAAAAAAGTATTAAACAAAAATAAGAAAAGCAGTCAAAACTAGTCGAAATGTCGCGATGCTATCGTTTTGTCGCAACCTGTATGTGGTAAGGATGGTAGAAGAGGACATTTGCACATGTTTTATGAAGAAGTATTTTATTGAATGTCTGCAAAATTATGTATGTGTAAAATTCAGATCAGCGATGTTTTCCGATTAGTAAATAAAATTACGAATGCAGAGAATATTGAAATGCAACGACAAATAGATTATTCCAGAATTTTGCATTCAAAACGTCAATAATTTGAGGTTATAAAAAATAGATATGACAAAAAATTTCATTTTTAATTGGAAGAATAGAAAATTTTGTATAAATTTTAAAATATACATACATGTGAATGTAAGTGTGCGTTATGTGCCAGTTTGTGTGTAGTATGCATGTACGTATGTAACTGTGTAAAATTTATTGAAGAATTTATGTGAAATATTTCGAGAGAACTTAATTAAAAGAATTAATTTCCACATTTGAACCGAAAATTTCCAACAACGGACCTATAAAATATAGTTACTATGAAAAAATTGTTAAATAAATAATTTGGCATTATTACTGGGAATCTTCTGAAGAGAAATAGTTTTCCGATTGAAAAAATAATGATTTTCAAGAATTCTTTCTATACCATTTCTACGAAAAGTTTTTTTTTTCCTCATAAAATTCATGGAAAACTTTGAGCACTCTGAGCGACCTCTAAATATATTTTGATTTCAAATCCTAGGGGGAGAGAGCATAAAAATACCAGCTCTACATTTTCAAATGCATTTTTGGACCAACCTAATGTACATATGTATGTACATACGATATGTATACCAAATGTATAGAAAGCTTTAAAAGGCTTTGCGCACAGACAATGCGCTACCCATCACGAATGTAGGTACTTCAATGTATGTATATATGTATAGTGTATCCTGGCACAAATGTTGTATAGGGGTAGGGTTCGTGGAAGGAAGGAGGGAGATGTACATTGAATTGAGAACTACAACAGATAAAAAAAATCGTTCTAATAAAGCACTAATTAGCACATCAGTAATATAGTTATTTGTTTTTGTTATTAAGTTTTTTATACTTTTTCGTTTTAAATTATAAAAAGGAAACAACATACAATCAACGAAAAGTAAAACGTTGCACATTTTGGCTGAAATGTCATGTTTTACAATTTGGTAATTTCTTATTTTGTTTTTGTTTTTGTTGTTGTTTTTTTAGTATTTTGTGTTCTTTTCCTGACCTGCGATTAACCAAGTTGTCACGGTAGGGATCCCTGGGTTGACGTTTCATAATGTCGCTCTCGGCTTGCTCGTAAGCGAGTGAGATCGCTGGCACCTGATCGTCAGATTACATTTTGTTTTGTGGTTTCAGATATTCGGATTTGATTTGATTTTGTTATGTTTTTTTGGAATTTGTTGTTGTTATTCAACGAGTTGTGCGATGATCATTAAAAAGATGTTTGTTAATTGAGCACAAAAAATGTTACGCACGCCACACACGCAAGCACATGCACACACACACACACACACACACACACACAGAGTTTTAACAAGAAAATTAAATCGAAAATTTAAATTAAAATTTGTTATAAAAAGTCTGGTATTACATACATATCGTATTCATCAAAGATAAAATCAATAAAACAAAATTACAAGCTTCACTATTTATAAGAAAAAAAAGGAAAAGTAATGCAATAAAGTAATACAATTAGGATTAACTGTACTCAAACTTAATATACGAGATCTGAAAGTTCAAATAAAACTTTGTAAATACCAAAAATATGCTATTTTAATAGTTGAACTATTTTTTTTTTTTTATATAAACAGTAATTCAAAAAGGGAGTCATTAGTGGGTTTAAAATTCTGCAATGACTTTAAATAGATTTTTTAGTTCATTTAGACTAGCTAAGATAGACAATATTTAGTTTAAGTTATGTAGGTAAAACGCTAATAGAATAGACAGCAATAAAAGTGGTACGAAGTGTGTTACTAAGCGACTAAGTTCAAGTATATGTTTGTTTCATAGTTGTCTGCTTTGTTTTATGTAATCCACTGTAAGATTAAACTTATAGCTAAACTTTTTGACTCTTTTTTTTTTTTTTGATAGTACCAAATTAGAATTTCGTTTTTGGATGGTTTTGTCTCATACCTACATAAGTGTTTCAGCTTTTGCTTCTGTATTTGTTGAGTTTTTTTTGCCGATATTTCTTGCTTGTAAAAAATAGTCTAAGAGAAAGTTATTTGAGCTGTAACAATAAACAACACTAAACTCAGCTAAATTAACTTTTTTTGCACTTATTAAATATATTTCTTGGTTTATAACTATTACACTTCTTTTAATTTCACTCAATTAAGCTAGTATTAACTAGGTCAAACTTAATTTCCGAACAACAGCGCTTCTGTTAACTAAACTACATAATGATTACTAATTAGAGTAATTGATGTATGAAACTGTTTTGTCGCAACGATAATTTGAAAATATTTGAATGAAGGCGAGTGTGCCTGATAGTGCAATAGTTCAAGGTTAGGGCGCAGTAAAACTTCACAAAATAATTAAGAAGAAACGGACAGAAAAAACGTCTCATTAAACATTTCTCCGCTGAAATTAAAGTATTACAACGAAATTCATATGAGTAAAAGAAAGTTGTTAGCGATATCTTGGAGCATTCTGAGCGTAGTGCGTTAAAAAATAAAACAAAACAAGAAACAGTTTTATTTTACGTCTTTACGAAATCTGAGTTTTTTTTAGCTGATGTATTTTGGATTGAGAATCCGTAATCCCTTCTCGAGTGTGCTTTTCGGACAACTCGGTTTCTACGTTGTGCCATCTTCAGTGCCCTTTTTTCGTTTCACTTGCTACTTATATAAATTAAGTATGTACACTGAGGTGGTCCAAAAATGCATGTGAAAAAGTAAATCGGTATTTTTATTTTGAAATCAAAAAATATTTTGTCATTTATGTGGGGAAAACCCCAACTTTTCGAGAATCAATATTTTGCGATCGGAAAGCTCTGTTTCTCTTCAGGAGGGGACGAATAAAAAATCTTTAGTATTAAAAAAATGGTTAAATAAACAATTAGGTTTTGTTACTGGAAGTCTCCTGAAGAAAACCAGAGTTTTCCGATCGAAAACTATTGATTTTCAAGAATTCCATACCATTTCTACGAAAAGTTGTTTTTCCCCCATATAAAATACAGCGGAATCTTTAAGCGCTTTGAGCGACCTCTAAATATTTTTTGATTTCAAAATAAAAAATAGTGGTGAGATCATTAAAGCCGTCATCGATTCGCCAACAGTTAGCGAGTGGCGAAACGAACGAACTCAATGAGGTACAACCAAACTCGCTATCGTCTATCCGTGCTAGCTAACTTTGTTGTTGCTTTTAGATACAATATTTTTCGTTAAGCGACCGGAACTCAAACATAGCAAGCAGCTAAGTGGCGAATCGATGACGGCTTAAGATTCCAAGTTTACTTTCTTTTTGGTCCACCCTAATGTGCATACATATTGGACCCAGCTTCAGCAAAAGTCTAGTTCATATTTAAGTTCTCACATGGGTAGGCAAAGTGAATGGGTACAAAGCAGTTGGACTTGGTAAAATTTATATGAGCCTTTGAAACCGCGCATATTTCTTCAAGAAATGCCCGAAATGTAAGTTGAAATGAACTAGCTGATGAATTGGCGACCTATGGGTCGTTAGCATAACTAGAGCTCTTAGAAACTTGTTAATAAGGCTCATGTTGTTGTTTTTGTAACAGCCTACATATTCATCAAAGAATTTTTGGGAAGTGTTGCTAGAGTGACAGTACTCTGGATCGTTACGGCTACGTAGACCCGACTGTCGTGAGAGGCTCATGAGAAGCGTTGCTAAAATACATACAGATACCTCCAAAACAAACAAGTGTTGTTGGAGTGAAAATGCCAAACAGGTAATGAGAGCGGCTATCTGACCTTTCTCAGACTGAGATGCTGCATTTCGGTTTCAGGCGTATTGAAAATTAGCAAGTTACATTTTCTTTTCCTCGACAAACTAATAAGATTTCTGAAAGTCTGGTAAGTTTGTAGAGGGGCAGTGAATCACCACACCCACCTGTTTTTCGCCTGTTCTTTTACACCCTATGCCTTAAGTATGTATCTATGTACAGTAGGCAACTATTTATCTCACAGTGCTTGGAAAATCGGTTTGGATTTTACGGCCTACCACGTATGTATATACATAGGTGCATAATGTTGAAATTGTTTTTCTGTACTTCTAATGAACTGGTAATAAATGTGCGAAGCAGAATTCACCACTCCATGAGATTTGGTATAAAGAACTTTTTAAGCTTAGGTTAAGAACCATAGAGCTTTAATTCGTAATTAATATAGACATATACAGGTGTAAAACTCTGTCCAGACCTGAAAAAAGAAGCAATAGCTACTGGTGGGACTGTGGCGTAGTGGTTAGAAGCTCGTACTAACGTCAAAAACAAAAGAACAGTAAAAGTTTTTGCTAATAGCGATCGCTCGACTGGTAAGTCGAATTTTTTTAGTTCAAATTATATATTACGTTTCTGCATATAGCATCTTTGTGACTTCAAGGAAGAGTTTCATTACTTAAAAAAAAAAAACTCAGATTTCGTGTCAGGCGCCGATACCTGAATTTCGAAGCAATAATTCGTTAAAAAGAAATTTGGCATACGAAAATATTCGTATAAGAAGGAATATGAAGAAGGTTAATTTTTTTTTAACAAAATATATGGATTTTTTTTTTTTAAATATGCATGTATCTTATCTCAAAAAGATATTGAGAGTAAAGGTCTGATTATGACAACTTAACGTAACTTAGAGACTGTCACTTAAAAGTTCTCTAAAATGGATGATGCTTATATTTGGACAGCGCAACTTTACGTAACTTAATGCCACGTCGAAGTCTCTTTCATTTTGATTTTCTAAGTTCCAAGTTACGTTAAGTTAAGTTATGGTGCCGTAATCGGACATTAACAAGAGTCGAGGCAGAATAAATGAAGTCGAAGCTAAAGCATGACAAGAAGTTTGAGGCTCTTGATGTTAAATAAATGCCAGTAAGATATAAATAATTATTAATATAAGAGTAAAATATATAGAGTATTACATGAAAATAAGACAAGACGTTTAAAGAAGTATATTTTCGAGCAAGAAGGGACCGAATACCTATCTACTTGCAATATGTATTTAATTGATCACGAGATACATACATATTAAAAAAAAATTAAAAGGGCAAGAAACCAAATAAGTTTCGCATTCGATTTTTAAGTAGCATTTTTGTGTAGCGTTTTTAAAGAAATATAGAAGTGACTGAATGAAAGCGACTTTAAAAATTAGCGAAGAATAAAGAAAAATATATATCAAGTCTTTGGTGATTTTTTATGCATTTTAAGCAAAGTTAATTCATATTTTATTGAGAGAAAAGTCGGATAAGCGTTCAAAGAGTAAGGAGAAAAAAATAACTTTTAAAGAGAAAATAAATAACTTTTAACTCACGTCAGTGAGATATGGCTCTTGAAAGGTGAAAGCAAGAAAAATAAATAGCCTTAGATGCCCAGACTAATTAAAGAAGCAGCCTATGTCTGACCACAAAAACAATATACTCGCACAGATAAAGAATTTATAGAAAGCTGTATGTTTTGAGTTTCTCGGCGAAATTTATAGGCGTGCAAACTAAAACTTAAAAAATTGCATACATTTCAGATGTTCAATTCATGGATATAGAATTTGTTTTTCGGTTTTAATTGACGACATTGGTTGTCGTGAAGTTGAATATACTGCCACGTTAGGAATATAAATACTTTTAAGATAATAAACACATTTATGTATGTTGAAATGGCACATATAGGCTATTTAAATAAATTGAGATAGTTATACTTTGTTCAAGAAGTACATAGAATAGACGCTTTACCTAAAAAGAAAATTCGTAAAGTAGAGCACAGAGTCAAGACAATTTGTAATTGACAATACTCAGTTTCTCAAAGAGAATTCTTACGTAGTGCTTTTTATTCGATTAAGTATGCATAGTTAAATTAAGTGGACGAACATGCCAAGTATAAACGTTATAAATCAAAAGTTCATTTGCATAATTTTAAGTAGAGAAGATTATATGAATTAACTCCATTTTAGAAAACAAAATTCTAACAAAAGTCTAAGAAAAATATTAATATGTACCGTGTATAAATCAATCAAGTAAAAACCCTGACTAAACGACAGAAACTTTTAAGAACTTAAGCCTTTTTTTTACTAAGTAAACACTAGACTTCAATAATATTGAACCAAATGAAATACGGCACCTACAGTGTGATCCAGATACAAATTAGCTTTCTGACATTGAACTGTTTGAAGGCCGCTTGTCAGTTATTATATTGTGAAGTCAAGAACGTCAAGGAACCAAATATTCAGCCCAAGGCGAATTTATATAAGGTGGTGTTGTTTAATCAGCTGTGTGTAGCGTTTGATTGTCAAAATTTTATATTTTGCTAGTGAGTGAGTGAAAACGTGAGAGTGTTTGCATTTTCTGTCGCCCTTTTTCATTCGGAGAAGAATAGCTGAAATTTGACAATCACCAGCTAAAAGCAAAAACAAAATACAGGTAATTGTTGTATTTGTTAAATCGATACCACCTTATATGAATTCGCCTTGATTCAGCCTTATCATGAGTTAAATTTTTGCCCGAAATCGTTCATTTTTCACTTTTAGCTTATGTCTATTCACTATGGGCGGATGGAAAAAATTCAGCAGAATTTCGAAGTGGCTGCCTATAAGGCAAACATTTATTTCATATTCTGGGAAAACGGGTTGATTGAATAGAATGGTTATATGCAAGAGAGGCAGAGGCAAGAGAGCCACATTCTTCAGGTACAGATGGTTTTTTGTCAGAACTCTGGCGAGTGAAAATGCCATAAGATAAGTTTAGCTTCAAATCGCCCGCTCCGGATGGTAAAAATTGATGTCATATTTTTTCCTAAAATTATTAGAGACAGCTGTACTAGCTGTAAAAGCTTCATTTTTATTAGCATGTGCAACGGCAATATTGAGAAAGAGTTCGCATTGGGCATTCCTCTGGATTTAGACCTCCATAATAAGGAGCTTTCCCTATAACGCTTGGGCCACTGTTAAGCTTTAAGATATCTAAAGTTACCTTTACACGCGTCAATTTTCGTCGTTCAACCAAAATCGACCCGTGTAAATGTCAATTCAACCGTAAAATGTAAATGTTTATCATATATGTAATACTCCTATATTGGCAGTAAGAGCTAGTATGGTCCGAAAACACTACAGTACAGATATATCAATAAACACGCACGAAAGAAAAGGAACACATACGTTTATAAATAAACATGTACACGACACATTTACAAAAACGGCACTCAAGTACACAATACATTGACAAAAACAGTACTAGACTGTCTCGCTTTGATTTCGGAATGCTTACACATTGAGATGTTAGCTTACTACCAATATAGAAGTATTACATATATGATGTTTATCGATTTTACAGTGGGCAGAAATCAGCGCGTGTAAAGGCAGTTTTATAGGCTTCAAATAAATGCGTGGTGGAATGCTACAGTGTTATGTCAGATAGAAATTGCTGAAGGCAAATGTCTGGACGTTAATGTCCTTATGCTGGCTCTTAATGTTACCCCTCATCTACCACCTAAATGTGCGAAGCCGGCTCCTAAGTGAAAAAGGCTCCTATGAGCCACTTTGCCCATCTCTGCTCAAGACCATGGACTACACAGGGAAAATCATGTAGGTGGAGAGGTTTTACGGCCAATATCAGCCGAAAAGGTGAAATGGCACTAAAGCTTAATTTTCGATTGTTATTTAAATGCCATTTAACTTTCATTGGTTTGCAGATGATTTTTATTTAAATACGCCAAACAAGTGTCCCCACCATTGCTTGTCCCTTGAATTTGTTGTTGCTCTTGTTTGTTTGTTTATAAGTACATTAATCAACAATCTTTAGTTAAATAGCTCATCTGAAATTGGCCCTAAGTCTCTGTAGTGAAAGACAAGCTGCGCACAAAGCAGTGGTACTATAAGTAAAACTAAAAATTGGTATTTACTTCTATATTTGCATATGTATGTAAAAAAAAAAAAACTTGTATTTGGACCACCCTTTTTATTAAGTTTAAAACACCAAAATACTAATTTTTCAACTGCCGTCGCCATAAAGGAAAAAATGAATACTTTGTCAAAAAAGAAGAACAAAACTAACTCAACTATTTTATAAATGTGTGTTTGTACGCAACTAACTAAGAGCGCAATCGTTCATTAAAAAAATAATTGGTGTGAAAATAAAATAGCATTAAGTACAGTTTCAGTAATTGATTGCTTAGATATGTGACAACGTACTTTGCTTTTTAGTTCAAATCTTATAATGCAACCAATTGTATATTTTTTTTTGATTTTTTTTTTTCATACCAAAAGAGGGGCTACTGTAAAACTTTGAAACCCCTGGTTGTAGTTTTTGTGTGTGTGTTTTTTTTTGCAATTTCGTTTTGAATGGAGACGTATAAATTGATTTAATTGCATTTCAGATTTTATACTTAGGAATAAAGTGAAAATCGGAAAACTTATTTCGCATTCTTTAATTAAGTAGGCAAGTAAGAAATTTGCATTTCAGTAAAATACAAGAAGATAAATACTTTAAGTAGTGGCAGTTCATATATTTGTACTTTTTTTCTTTTACGTACTTAAATATATTATAGACACCTTTAGTACGTATATACGTTTTAAATAAGAGTAGTAAAAAGGTAGTGGTTGGCAAAGTGGGAAAGGCCGGGTGTTAAGTTCTTAAATAGTAAAGTGGTGAGTTAGAAATCAGTTTGAGTGGAGGCGGAGTTGGAAATACTTGAGAGTAACTAGGAGCATTTAAAGAATGAAGGATGTTATTGGGTTGATTCGGGTTGCGGACAGGCGATCATTTTGGACATTCAGGCATTCAGATGGCATAAGTTATAGATAAGTTTGACTCCTTTAAGATTTGTTTTGAATTTTGATAAGGATTTTTGGGCTCGAATTAAGAAGCACACTATCTCATCAAGAGCTCGTCAAAATAACTTTACCTTTCATTCACTAGTTTATCACAAAATGGATTCCTGGGCTGACGTTTCATAATATCAGATTCAGCTTCTTCATAGGCTAACGAAATAGCTGGTACCTATTTGTGATTACACATACATACAGACATATTTTATGACTTTTATTAGATGCATACAAACTTTGTATATAGCAAAAATAATAGAAAATAAATACATAAAAGTGAACCAAAATTTTATAAAATTATAAATATGTATATGTATAGTAGTAGTGGCCATATGGTATGACATAGCCAGTAGGTATGGATGAAGTTATACATATTCACATACATACATATGTAAAAACATATGATGCTTGTTTGTGTAGCTATGAAAGGGTTTAAAAAAAATAAATAAATAAGAAACTTAATAAACGATTTTAAAAATCTTTGCTGAATCATAGCAGTTCTTTACTTTCTGAGCGAATGCTGAAACACTGCAGATAGAATACGAAGACACACAAGAAGTATTGCTGCTGCCCGCGCATTTTGTGTTTAATAGTTATTAAGTAAAAAATTAAATTGTAATACCAAAATTGACACGCCGTATATGTAAAACTCTTCATGATACATACATTGTATATTTGTACGCTTCCTTCGAACAAATTTCCTGGAATTTGCTATTTTATATCTGTGTT
Source organism: Rhagoletis zephyria (assembly GCF_001687245.7). NCBI lineage: Eukaryota > Metazoa > Arthropoda > Insecta > Diptera > Tephritidae > Rhagoletis > Rhagoletis zephyria. Next base: position 67,605 of record NW_016158968.1, on the reverse strand, counting down.
TGCAAAACAAACAACAAAAAAATAACATCAAATTATACAACTTTCTTTTTAAAAATAACGCATTGTAACAAGTTCTATGGCTATCAATCATAACAATAAAAATAAATCATTTTGTTGCTGATTTCAACTTTACCATTTATAATAATGTATGAAAAAACATAAAATAGTTGCGATTCGCCGTGTTTAATGGTGAAACAGGGAACGACAATGGTGGAACATTTTTTTAATTTTTTTCAAAAAACATATTTGCATTACGCACACCAACACGCAATTTACTTTTATACTAAACAACAACCATGTTAGTATGATTAATGAAAATGTGGTGAATAGAGTATTTGAGCAATGGTAAACTAAAAAATAGTAAACAAATTATTTCAAAATTAAACGTACAAATTTGGCGCGCATATGCATGCGTATTAATGAAACAGATCCAATGCGGTATATGTCCAAAAATTAGTTTTGTGAATAATTTGGCAGTAAATTGACGCTGTGCGTAGCGCATTATGTATGTAAGCGAACTCTTTAACAAAGAAATTATACAATCTGCAATCCACTTCAAAGTGGCTTTGGTTGAAATTCGCTCGGAAGTGAATTCCAGAACTTGCCTGGATATTCGTAAAATAATTTGTTTGTAATACAAAAGCGTTAGTGTACGTACATATGAGGCTCTTTTTTTTTGTAAATATGTACCTATTAAAAAAATATGACATATGTGTATGTTAACAATAGACATCAAAATGGGGCATTATGAATGATTTATTAGTTGACACATTGACAAAAGTGAAATCGGTAAATGTATTATTTTATTTATGCGTCAGAGTTGAGAAACGTATACACATGTACACATGTATATATTTTAAATGGTTAATCATTATATTAAGACGAATTTATATAAGGTGGTGTTACTACTAGGTGTTGAAAAATTTTGTTTGAAAAAAGGAATAACAAATTAAAACATACTCTGCGTAGAATTAAGAAGCGTAACACTTCCAAAAAAAATTTTGTTCGTATTTGGTCTTCTGAAGTGGTCGAAAACAACTTTTGGTATCGATCAGCAGTTTGCACTTATCAATTATGTACATAAGTACCGGATTTTGGTTTGGTTTTATGCTTCTGCTCCATAACTGAAAAACTTAAATGCATTGTTTTTTTAAATTTATTTAATTAATATAAGATATGCTTTTTGTTTTAAATTTTGAAAAGCATCTCACATGTACTCCCAACTCTAACGCATAAAGTAAATTGCTAGGCAAGCTATTACAATATCTCTTGTTGTTGTGTGTTTTTTTTTTTTGTTACAATGTAATGATATGATCTATGCGCGCACAAATAAAAATTTAAAAACCCTTAAGCAAGTTTAAAAAAAATATATATATATAGATCCATGAAAGAAGATCAATTAATGAACAAGACACATTTCTAACTAATAATTTCTAAAATTATATAACAATAATAAGTGTTAATTTTATGAATTATATAAATACATATCGTCGTTTAAAGTAAAAACCTCGTATCGTCTTTCTGCTAAATCGCGTAACTGACATTTTTTGCCAAAAATTTGATTTGCTCACACAAGCTCTTGGCTCAATCCTTAACCATTCGTCCGGAAATATACTAGCCGGAAATGCGATTGCTTTTTAAAAAATATAGCCATTTTGAAATACGCGGTTTTGCATTTGGTTAATTCGCGGTTTTGTACTTTAAAAGACGATATGTATACATACATATGTATGTATAGGGGGTCAAATTAAAATAGTACAAAAACATCACGTAGACACTTAGTAAATGTTACTGACAATGATTTTTATGTAGCTATTCGTTGACTGACAAATGAAATTATTTTTGGGCGCATATGACGTTTTTATGTTTGTTCGCATAACTTATAAATTACTTAAAAATACAACAACTGTTGAAGGTTAGTTTAGTTTGCATTTACAAGTACACTTTTTACCACAATGTAGGTGAGTTAAAAATATGAAGAGAAAATACATCGATTATTTACTAAAGAAATAAACAACGATAGTAGGTTAAACGATTGCTAAATTATACATAAAATGAAAAAGGAATAACAAAAAATTGTAATCATTCCAGCCTGGAATTATATGGCAGTTCGGATGTGCATTGGTATTTCCTTTTGAAAATTAAAAAAAAAAAATTTAATAAAAAACTCTATTTTTAAAAACACAGGCATGTTAATCGAGCACGTTAGTATGTTGGGGGACCACTTTCTTATTTATTATAGGCTTTGCTTAAACAGCATAGGAAATAGCGGTTTTCAATCATTTTTAATTTGGAAGTAAAGGCCAAAAATGTTCCACTAACACTGTATAAAGTAATAGGAAATTAATGCATCGGGTAGATTTAATGTTACAACAGAAAAATATACAAATGTAAGGACACAACATAAAAAAATATTGCAGTAAGATAAGGCTCTTTACAAGTTGCCATAAAAGCCAAGTGAAGTTTCAAAACTGGCCGAGCCTATTTACAATTATTATTGCACTTTGTGAATTATACGACCCAAGTTGTGTATAAATATTATGCAGGAAAGATTCTTCTTTCAAATTTGTGCAGATTGAAAACCGCTGTCTTATAAGTATGTATGTAAAAATGCAAAAAAAAACTTTGACTCAGTTTTTTGCTTGATTTCGGCACCTTGAATTGACTAATTTGTCGTTGAATGGATCACGTGGTGGACGCTTCATAATATCGGCTTCAGCAATCTCGTAAGCCAAGGAAATCGCAGGCACCTAGTTTTATATTTCAACATATATGAACAAAAAAGTCATTTAAATACATGTAGATTTGTAGGTATGCAATTTGACAAATAAAATAAGAAAAAGGATGTACAAATAAAAATTGCTTACTTTAAAAATGATATGTATAGAAAAAAAATATATATAGTAAAAAATGGGTTCGGCTTAGACTTAGGCCAAGACCAATTTTGCCTTTCATGAAATGAATTTAGCAAATCTGTTTCTGTCGAACTAAATTGTTCTTAGAACTGAGTGGGTCTCAGTATGAGGTCTCATACGAGAATCGAAACTAAAAAAAATTATAGCTTCAAGCGGGTCCCGATTTATTGTTTTAAAATTTGCATTTTTTATACTGAATTGTTGTGAACAAACTTTTTGATCTGTGTGTCTGATAAGGTCCATCAAAAAATAAGAAAAACAGAGAATTATTAAGAATATGTTTTTTTTTTTTTTTTTATTTTGAATCCGAAATATCAGTTTCAATTAAAAAGAAAAAGTACACTGAAAGCCTTCAAGAAAAATGAATTTAAAATGATCAAAATTAAGCGTAATCCTAGTGAGATATTTTTTCTTTAAAACGCGAGGCTCTCGACAGCTCGCGATATCAAATTCATTTCACAAAAGGTATACAAATTAGTTAAACTTATACAAAATACGAGTATATGGATCACAAAATGTTGATAACCGTAATAGAAGCGCGAAGAGTAATGACGAAATGAGAGATATTTAGCTTACATCTAGTTGATGAACCCTAAATATATTTTTTTTTACCTATTAGAGAACTTAAAGCTTTTTAATACAAATATATATGCATCATATTTTAATATTAGTCACAAATGAGTTGAAGATATTGTATTATCAAACCTTAAAATCTATCTGATACAAAAATATTTCGTCGTTTAAAGTACAAAACCGCGTATCGTCTTTCGTCCTGAAATATACTAGGCGGAAATGCGATGAGTGTTTTTACTCTCTAGAAAATAATTTATGCAACCTCACATACGCTGTTTTGCATTATCCTGATACGCGCTTTTGTATTTTGTTGATAAACGGTTTTGTACTTTAAACGACGATTTATACTTATATTGTAATATTTATAAACCCATGTAACCTAAGGTATTTTATTACATTTATATTTTATAAAACAACATATGTAACATATACATACAGAAATAGTTGAATTAAGCGAGTTTATAGGTATGTATTTAGCACCATTCCAATACTGAAATAATTCAGCTAAGCAGATTTGTAGGACATTCTAAGTTCAGCAGCTTACTTCAGCTTCCATTACCCACTTGATGATAGCTTAAATAGCTGCACCGCCGCTAAATAAGACAACAGGTTGACACTCTTTTCCTCGAAAGCTCCATTAATATTCGGTTATTTTTTTTTACATTTATGTTGCTCAAAAGCGCTTTGATCAAGCTTACATAGCATTGCTGGCGTAGCACACATAATTAAAAAAATACAAAGTTATCTTACATAATAGCACCTGTTTCCTGCTTATATATAATAGATCTGCAATTTATAACACTTAAAGGCGAGTGTTTTCTAGCGATAGTTGGATCTTCTCAGTTGCTGAGGCATTTAGCATAGAAATATATGTATATTATAGGTGGAAGCCAGGATATCTTCCAACACGTTTTCATGTCGTAGCGTTTTTCATATGATTTTCTAAATTGTATGATAGCAATAATGAAAATGTACTATTTTTCCCATTAAACAAGCTTTAGCCATTGTAG
>NW_016158968.1:58301-63007 GCF_001687245.7 Rhagoletis zephyria | reverse complement strand
TATATGAAATTACGGTAAATATGACCTACCTAACTATACATTTTGCTTAACTGTTACTATTAAATTTGTTAAAATATTTTTACGTCTTATACCTTTCACTTAATATCTGTATCCTTTCATATTCAGAAATAAGTTGAAAAATTATTATTTCAAACAAACCAGAGAAAATCAAGAAAATCTTAACTAAATCAACTCAATTGGAAAATAATATAAGATTTTTTCGCACAACCACAATAAGAATATAAATTTGATTTAGCGGACATTATCACACTTACCATGTCAGTTCCCAAATCGATGCACAAAATGGTAACGGTTCCCAGTGGCAGTGGTATGTCGCAAAGGATGAAAGCCAAGAATGGTGAAATTTCGGGAATATTAGAGGTGAGTGTGTAAGCAATGGATTTCTTTAAGTTATCGAAAATCAGTCGACCCTCTTCAACACCAGTCACAATCGAAGCGAAGTTATCATCGAGCAAAATCATGTCAGCAGCCTAAACGGCATTGAAATATGGTTATATCACACTCTCTTATTTTATATTATAAGTACATATGTATATATGTATAAAAACATTTTTCTAAATTCCCCAAGATTTCTACGCTCAGCAGGATTGCACCCCTCTTCACATNCTTATTTTATATTATAAGTACATATGTATATATGTATAAAAATATTTTTCTTAAATTCCCCAAGATTTCTACGCTCAGCAGGATTGCACCCCTCTTCACATCACTCACCTGCTTGGACACATCAGAGCCGGCTATACCCATAGCAACACCAATATCAGCCTTCTTCAACGCCGGAGAATCATTTACACCGTCACCGGTCACAGCCACAATAGCACCCATACGTTGGCAACCCTCTACAATAATCAGCTTTTGCTGAGGCGAGGTACGTGCGAACACGATCTCAGTGTGATAGCGCAGAATTTCATCCAACTGTTCGGGTGTAACATCACGTAATTCAGCACCATGCACAACAGCTGCCTTGGCTTCACGTGGGTTAACTTCCGAGACAGGGATATTCAAACGCTGTGCGATATCCTCAACAGTTTCATTGCCCTCCGAAATGATACCCACCGATTTGGCTATAGCTTTGGCAGTGATCGGGTGATCACCAGTCACCATAATAACCTTAATACCAGCTGAACGGCATTTAGCGACGGCATCGGGTACAGCAGCACGCGGAGGATCAATCATGGACATAAGACCAACGAAACGCAAGTTGTCAATGGGGAAATTCACGTCGTCGGTGTTGAATTTAAAGCCAGTGGGATATTTATCGGAGGGCAGCATAAAGTCGCAGAAACCGAGCACACGCTCACCCAAACCACCAAGTTCCATATACGCATTATTGAAAGCCTCTTTCATCTCTTCATCCAATACTTTTTCCTTTCCGTTAATGAAAATAGTCGCGCAGCGTTCAAGGATACGTTCAGGAGCACCCTTCATGACAAGCAAATAGCGAGGATCGCTGGGATCTTCGGTTTCATGGATGGAGACTTGGTATTTATTGGTGGAATTGAATGGAATTTCAGCAATTTTGCGGTTACGTTTACGGATATTCATCACATCACCGAGCGCCAATTCCATGCACTTAAGCAGCGCAGCCTCGGAGGCATCACCGCTAACTTCTTTCTTCAAAATTGGTACACCTTCTTGACCGCCCTTAAATTCAGCACGATTACAGAGGGTAGCAATGCGAGAGAGCGCCTTGAAGCCAGGGCTGGTTCTATCGTATTGCACACCCGACTGATCTTCAGTTGTATCGGCCTCAATAATTTGGTTATCGAACCACATATGGGCGACGGTCATACGATTTTGGGTGAGGGTGCCGGTCTTATCGGAGCAAATGGTTGAGGTTGATCCCAGAGTTTCGACAGCTTCCAAATTCTTTACCAAGCAATTCTTCGATGCCATACGTTTGGCAGTCAGTGTCAGACACACTGTCACAGTGGCTAGCAGACCTTCAGGCACGTTCGCTACAATAATACCAATCAAGAAAATGACAGCATCCAACCAATGGTAGCCCAAGATGAAGGCGATGACGAAGAAAGTCACACCCAGGAACACAGCGACACCGGTGATCAAGTGAATGAAGTGGTGAATTTCCTTAGCGATGGGAGTCTCGCCAGTATCCAAACCAGAAGCCAAGCCAGCAATACGACCCATCACAGTATGATCACCACAGCTGATGACGACACCTTTGGCGGTACCCTCGACAGCGTTGGTAGAAAAGAAAGCCAAGTTTTTAGTTTCCAATGGATTTTCGTGTGTGAACTCAGGACCACGTGATTGTGGCTCCGATTCGCCAGTCAATGATGAGTTGTCCACTTTAAAGTTGCGCGCCTCAATGATACGTATATCAGCGGGAATACGATCACCGAACTTCACTTCAACCACATCACCCAACACTAAGTCTTCGGCGCGTAAGGTAAGCTTTTCACCTTCACGAATGACAGTGGCAAATTGGGGCACCATGTTTTTGAACGATTCCATAATCTTTGAACTTTTCGATTCCTGCGAGGAGATAAGCGGAATTAAAGTACATATGTATTTATCAAATGTCAATCTTTGCCATCTACCTGATAGTATGAGAAGATACCAGTAACTATAACTACAGCCGAAAGCACAATACCCAAGTACAAGTTATCGTCCGAGGGCTCCTCGCTAGTACTGGCCTGAATGGAATAGGCCACGAAGCAGAGTATAGCACCGATCCACAGCAACATGGCGAAACCGCCGAATAGATTCTTACAGAATTTTACCCATTCAGGTGTTTGTTTGGGTGGTGTGAGCGCATTCGGACCATCTCGTTCTAGATTCTCCTTGGCCTTAGCGTGACTTAGACCCTGGTAGGAGTAGACAAAATTAAATATTTGGCATTTGTTCGTTCGCTTGATTCTCTTACATTCTCTGGATGCGTCTGAAATCGCTGATAGAGCTCCTCAGGAGTGATTTTATGAAAATCGATATCTAACTCCTGTTTGAGATCGTCAAGATTCTCCTTCTTTTGCGGTTTAGGTGGCATCCTGCGTTTTGACTGTGGGAGAAAAGAGGGAATATATATATATATACACACATGTTTGAGAGTGAAAAGGCAGAGATACAGAAGGATTTTCAAAACACTTTCCGCCCCAACACCACTGAAGAAAATGTCCAAGGAAACCGATTGTTTAATCTACATTTTTTTTTATTTTTTTTATTGTTTCACTTCATGCCTGCTGTTGTGTTATTTACTTTTTAACGCGCTTTACTTTATGTATGCCTGTGTGTGTAGATGTCCTTCCTCGAAGCACTTTGTGGGCAACGAAATGTAGATTGAAATAGCGTCAATTGTTAGGTTTTAGTTAAGTAGATTTATTGTTTACTGAACCAATACCGTTAATTTTAGCCAGAGGCTAGTGGATTAATGTATTTTCGATAAAAAAAAAAGTACCTTTAATTATACGCCTAGCATGATGTTAAATGTATTTCAACTATACACTTTTCGGGGAAAGCTACACTACTTACTTACCACGAATTGACATGCATATGCTGTTAAGAAAGCGATTAAAGCATGTTAGTATAATGTAACGATAGTCAAAATGGATTTTAGTAAGTACATAGGGATTAAGCAAATTCATGAATGGATTAGGAAATAAAATTCAAAATAAAGAAAAGCACACCAAAATTTGATTGGTTAATAAGAGAAGTAAACATTTTCATTAAAATAATTATAATACAGTACAAGAGAAGCTATAGAGCATGATTCAAAATAAATAAAGATTTGCTCACTAGTGACATTAGAACTTTGACCACTACTTATTTAGAGCAATACAAAATGTGTATTAAAAATTTTCATTTTTGAAAGTGTTGTCTTTTCTTTACATTTCAATCGGTTACTACAACTGTGTGCAGCAAGATTTCCCTATTACAATAAATTTTTGGCTATTTGCGCCTTTTTTAATTAGTAACACACGTCAGCGAGTCAATCAGACAACCAGCCTGCAAGCTAGTCAGTGAAATAGCGGTGCGATGATGCTAAACGCCCACACATTCGCCACCTGTGTCGCCCATGCTTTGCATCCGAAAACAAAATAAAATCGCTCAGGCGCGACAGTTGCAATGTGCCAATGTTTTGCATCTATTTATAAGTTAAAAAAGAAGAAGTAAAGCTAATGAAACGGGCGCGGAAAAATAAAGAAATATGGCAGTAAAAACTGCCCACAGTTGACTTTTGGGTAATACATTGGCAGGTGGAACGTTTACGACGGTGTTGAGGTGCAAACTAGCAAACTATGGAAAACGGGGTATTTTTAGGATAAGTTCAATGAAATTTTGGTTTTTCGGTAATTAAAATGTTTCACTTCTTTTACTTGATGATACAAAAAAAGAAGGTAGTTTCAGTTCAAAATTTTTGTCAAAAAAAAAATAAGTTTTTGAAGTTTCATAACTTGTACAAAATTATGAGCTACTTTGCCACATTGATAGCAATTAAACATTACATTAGAGGACTTAAGGTTGGGTGTGGGAAATGTTCTGTTACTTGTACAATGATTTTTTGGTGGGTGAGTCATCCTGCACCTCCCTGCCCCTTCTGCAGGCGCTCAGAGGCCCATTTCAAAATGGGGTAAAATTGGCATTTTCGCAAGGAAAAATTAAACTCGTGTTAGGCCATCAGCAGTATTTTTGGACAACGCTCGCTTCTTCGTTGGTGGCCTTCGGCT
>NW_016158968.1:51175-58201 GCF_001687245.7 Rhagoletis zephyria | reverse complement strand
AGATTTGAAAGGCAACGAAATTTGGTTAAACCGGTTTGCCGCATTCTGTGGTTTATTTTTATTTTGATAAAGACATCCTTCACTTGATGGTAGTTTCATATTTATTTCGGCTAATTTTTCCACGAAATTCCGCTCAAAAGGACTCTTCGTTCGGAATTTGAAGCGCTTTGCCATTAGAGGAAGTTCTAAGAGTTCGCTGAGTAAATCTCGAAATAGAGTTTCGATTTTGTGTCCTAACCGTTTCTGCTGCTCGTAATACCATGTACTACATTACTTATAATCCCAAACTGGCGTGCTGTTATGACCTTACTTGTACTTACCCTTTTTTTACTGCTTTCTCATTTAAAAGCGTATTTTCAAATGCGTGGCAGTTCTTTCAAAGAGTAGTATCTCTCAGTTTATAATAGTTTAATAAATATTAATTTTTTCATTGTTATCACTTTTAGTTTCTTTTTAGATATTGTGTGCAATGTCGTCAACTAAGTTAGTAACAGTTTTACAACAACTCGCATTTACGCTGAGGATATTTGCTAGAAATAAAATCAAAAGTGATAATAATAGCCTTAGTAGTTTTGTTTGAGAAACTAAAGGGTTTGGGCCAAGCTTCGCATTCATTCACATTTCTTCTTCAAAATTTAATTTAATTTTTCGACAGAAGATATCACATTGTTTTAGTTTAACCAGTTATATGGTTAAATTACTGACAGGCTCAATTTCAAGTCCGCTTCTTCTAGCTGAAGTTAGCCTTAATGTTCCCTCCCGGGTATCAAGACACTTTTGTCCCCTATTTTTGAAAACTTGTAAAACTAATTTTAAATTACATGAGCGACTCCGTTGCTTTTGCCAGGATTTTAAATTCCATTCCAGCACATCTGATATATCAGATTCGCTTTTCACTATCCTCTCTCAATAAATTGACTAACATAAATGCATAATAATCAGCTGATGAATTTGGTTCTGTAGCTGAATACATAGTTTTAGATTTCGATACTTAACAAACTCCTGCCTTTCGTGACAACGCAAGAATTGAAAATAATGTTTGCGTACATCATGCGGACTGCGCCCCTCGTGCGGATGGGCGGCAGAGGTGGGTAATGGGTTGGGATTATTATTATTAACTTTATAGAACTTAACTATAGTTGCTATCCATAATATACATATTCATTTCAGTGGCGTTGCCCATCGGCAATTCAACTGCGGTTGCGTTGCCATCCATAATCAACTCGTAAATCTCATACAGCTCATCGTCCCATCGTCTGCGATACTCGCCGTTGCCAACGCTTAAAATCACGTAAATCTTCCGCAAAATACTTCTCTCGATTACTCCAAGCGGTGCAGCTCCTCATAAAATATTAATAGGCAAAGTTTGGCCAAACACTTAACCAAATAAATGGGCGCCAAATATCTTCATAATTATATACATCTTTAATTCTACGTACATTTTTTGTATTGTTTGCTTTGTTAATTGGCCTGTTGTGTAAATATCATAAAGATGACAAAAATATGTGCTTATAAAGTTAATTACTATAGCTCGCCTAAGGCACGTTCTAGACTTGACTTGTATAGACGCATATGTATACATATATATATATATATTTGTACATGCCACTCATTTACTGGAAGCATGTCATAACCAATAAAATCAAAAGATGCGAGTAAAACAGACAAAACACAACAAAAAAGAAGGGCTAGCAAACATTTCACCATTATTAACTAAAAAAAATTCTGTATATAAAACCAGTTTATTTACGAGGTTAAGGCAGTTACGAGGTACTTTCCACACAAAAATAAACCACCTTTGTCTGGCGAAAGCCGGACAGCTGCAGAGAAAATACTTTTCTCATCTCCCAAACAAGGTGTATACTGTGGATCCGGGCGGTACCTATAGTGACCGTATGCATGCATGCCGTCCCCATGGATTGTGTCCCGCAATTAGTCCCATCAGGGCTCGTAGCTCACTCCTCTATCTGGCCTATAGGTGTCAGTAATCATGAGATCCCTGATATACGCGGGAGATCCATCAATGCTTTTGCCTAAAATTGGCTTCGGTCCAATCGGATGACACAAGGAAGACCAATTCGCTCTTATAAGTCTTTATCATAAGTTGATTTTATCGAAACAAAATTAAATACTTCGTAGCGGTTTTGCTTATTGTGCGAGAATCGAGCTAGAGATCCTTTCTCCATACATTTTCTTTAAAGTTCATAAACTTCAAGATTTTCTCTTTGGCCATAAATTTGTCTAATGCGAAATGACTTCTCAAAATTAAGTAGGTTTACCATTACAGAACACAAAATTACGTGTTCAATACTGCCGTTATTATAGAAGTGCCGATGTATCTCACCAGTGTTAAATCGTAAATTGGTTTTCTGAAAAAGCATTAAAATCGATAATTATACAAATTGAGCCAGCAGCTAGATTACTTAAAATCCCGACGTTTATCTCTCGAGTTAAATTAATATTTGTCTTTTATTTTGTGGTTTCTATACGGCTACTAATGTCTAAGGTTCTTCCCTTTCAACTACATACACATATATACGGTTACTCCCAAAATTGAGCGCACGGCTCTTTTTTGTTAATATTCGCAATGTTTTACATGCTAAAATTTTTTTGTTAATTTTGTTTTGAAATATGGCTTATGTTTTAGCAAATCCCATTTAAATCCATGAATGATATTTTGTAAAAAAATTAAGAAAAATCTGCAAAGTTTCAACAAAATCACGCACTTTTTAATACGAATTTCTAAAAAGAATTCAGAAATGCAGTTTTATAACCCATTAAATTTTAGTATTATAATGTGCAAATTTCTGAAATGTCTGAAACATCGCGTTGATTTTAGATTTTTTTTTGTTATCATTTAAAAAAATTCTGAAAATTATCACAAAAAATGTTTAGCATGTAAAACTTGTGAATATAAACAAAAAAGAACCGTAGGTACGCTCAATTTTATGAGTAACTGTATGTATACTAAGATATCACCTGTAGATCACAAGATCACCTAGCAGTATTTACACACCAGCACAAATGTAAATAATTACTATGCAAATTAGTGCATTTCTATTAAAAATATCATAAACAAAAACTAGAAAATGCGGTTACATTATTACACATTATTTTATTTTATTTTTTTTTTCAAAGATGCCGCAGTGTTTTCTCGCGCCGAGTATAAAATAACAATACACGAAAAAAATATGTTCTTACAGCAGTACTCATATCAGCAGCCAACTGACGGCAGTACCTTTTACACACACAGAAAACCGGAAAAATCCGGTTCTAAAAAGTGGTTACTATTATATTTACGTTGTGTAGTATTCCGCAGCTGTTTTTTGTGTTGCCTGATATACCTGGCATACATTTAGATAGCCCGCTCTGGCACACAGTGTGCTTCCTCACATTTGTTTTGTTTGAATGTCGCTGCCAGCGTTTAAAACTGAGATGATGGTTATTGGTTATCATTTTGTTTTGATTGCCGCATTTCGTACTTTTTTCGAAGCTATCTTTGGCAACGCAGTAGGCACACGCACAATTCGTTTTCAAACCAGTTAGAACCGGTTGCAGTTTTCAAAACTCAAATAGCATATTGTTATCGGCTATTGCCCCGCAAAATGTTTAGCTTCATTATAAGTTAAGTAGATGTGGGGTTTTCTAATTTTTATGACACATGCTTAGTATTTGATTTTGACTTTTGATTTTTTACTAGTTCTCTGTTTTTATATTATCGCGACCAAGTCTGTATAAGAATACTATTGTACTCGCATGTGGTACTTTTTCTTTTGAGTTTTTGTTTACAAACAAAATGTGGTGTATTTGCATTTTTTAGTCAACGAAAGTGACGCGCAGAGAGTCATCGTAGAAGGAGACACGACCAAGAAGAAGAAAATAAAATTAAGCGATTACGTCTGGCCAACGGTCAAAAAATAACATTTGGTACGAGTAGGTTTTGCTCATTTGATTCGTATTCGTGTTTTCGTAGTTTGATTTTCTATCGTATTTTCGGCTAACATGTGAATTTGTTTTAGAAGAAAGTGCAATAGCTACATACATACTTTGAACATGTGTATTATGTACATATGTATGTATGTACTCATTAAAATAGCACGAATTCACGTTCAATGTTGAGGCTGAGGCTAAGAAACTGGTAACCAAGTTTGTTTTGGTTTTAGATGCTTGATTATTATTATTTTTTTAATTTTCACTGTTCCTATGCCAAATTAAGATTTCTTTCGTTATACTACTCTATGTATATTATTATTTTCGTCATTCGCTAATTGACGTCATTATATTTGGCTTGTGTTGTTTGTCTTTTATTTTCTGCTGATTTCAGCGCCCCTGTGCACCTACATATGTATGTACGTAAATATTTGTTGCGTCTGTCGCCATTGATCATCAAGTCCCAGGCCCAAATACCCATTATAGCGTCCTGTCTGACTTTTTGTGTGTGTGTGTGTGTGCGTATGTGCAGAAGACCGGTGCGTCACCAACCAACGCTCGCGTTACTGCAAATTTATTTCTATTTCATTCAACAATGTGTACCCATGCGATTTTATTAGTTTAAATCGTTGAGACAATTACAAAATTTATACACAATTTAATGAACAGGTACTAAATTTGCATTGACGTTTTGAAGAGAATGAAAATTTATCTAATGTACATACATTTGCACTGAAATTTGTAATAGAGGGCGAGGTAGAAAAATAGGGTGAAATAAAATCTAACGCATACGGAAGGCGGAAAGTGTATAAGTAAAATAAAATAAAACAAAACTAATTTAATTTAAAGCAAGTCACAATGAAATGATGTGAAAATAAAACAAGATTAAAAAATAAATAAAAAATATATACAATAAATTAAAATAAAATAAGATAAAAATTTTGATCAGATAAAATAAAATCAAATATTGTGAAATAGAATAAAATGAAATAAAATAAAACGAAATAGAACAAAATAAAAAAATAAAAATAAGTAAAAAAATTGAATGAAAAAATAATAGAATGAAAAAAATAACAAAAATAAATAAAGTAAAACCAAATCAAAAAAGCGAAAAAATTATTATTATTTTTTTTTTTAATTTAAATCGACTACCTAACGGTGTGAAGGTTTTCACAATAAAATTGTTGCTATTAGCAAAATAGGGTTTTGTCAATATGCATACGTTTACAGATGTTCATTGAAAGACAACAACTAGTCGAAAAATCGAATGTGACGGTTAATCGATTTACTTGTTTGTGAACGAATAGTTGAAATAGTCGAAAGGAAACGGTTAGTTGATTAAGCCAAGTCGACTATATTATGAAACTCATTTTGCTTATCGACTAAACCTTTCTTTTTTGAAGTCGGTTAAAAAGGGCACATCAGCGCATTTATTTTTATTTATTTATTTATGGAAAACAGACCCAAAGCTGAAAGAGAAATATCGCAAAATTGGAAGAATGATTACAAGAAAATATTTATGAAAAAAACTCCAAATTTTTTGCTTATGCTACTACATATTATTTAAAGAATTTAGACGGCGGGATAATAAATTTTGTCCCCTTGCTCCATTTACTCATTATGCTGAATTTCCACTAGGCATTAAATGACAAACTCAAAATTTTTAATGGCAATGTTGAGCATTACTTATAAATAGTCATTAGGTTTGGAAAGTCCTGGATCTAAATCGGTGGAGTGCATCAGCTTGTCCGCGGGCAAAGCTCTGTCAAGCTCTATATATTAAATGTATACAAAGCTTGAAAAGGCTTCGCCCGCGACAGGCCGGTCTAAATCCTTCCGAAGATAAACAAAAAAAAAAATTATTTTGGGTCGCTTCATTACATAGTGCGGTGTTTCGTTCTTTTGTGTCCTTTTTCGGTGCCTGGGATGATATAACCATAGCGCTTTGACCATTTTTTATTTATTCATTAAATACGCTTTAAAAGGCGTAATTGGCCTGCAAAAATGTAACTATGTATCAACAAAAGCAACATGTCGCACATCATAAAACGTGACTTGGGACCCTGTACATTTATGAGTCACAACGGGCACTTACTTTGAAACAAAAAATTTTTGGCAAAATCGAAAGCTTTGCTTCCTACTGATGAGAAAATTTTCACTGTGGAAGAGTCGTTCCATTAGCAACGATGGGTGTTTGCTGCGTCATCTGGACATGCGTCCGAACTCTTTCCGAGAAATCAAGGTGCCCAAGAGCCGGTTTCTGGGATTGTTTTAAAAAGACTCTGCTCCAGCCGCTGCTGGAAAACAAATGGAGGCCTTTGGAGGAATATGGTGTTCTACATTCTTTACCTATTGGGTTATACAATAATAAATAGAGAAAAAAGTCCACTCCTTTTCATTTTATTATTAGCCAAATTCCATGTACTAAAACATTTGCTACTACCAAGCACATATGTTTATATATATTTACACATTATTAAATGTATTATATAATTCTTCTCTATCTTTTGTTTAGAAAAAGCTTTTTCCCGCCAATGAGAAGTTAGCAATTTTGTGTATTCCTATTCGTTTTTGACTGATTGTAGCGCAAACAATCGCCCTTTAGAATTCCATAAATAAGTAAATTTACAATTGAACACGTACAAATATATTTCCATATGTAAAGTACATACACGGGAGTATTACAATCGTTCATAGGGGTGTGTGTATTTTGCACAAGCCAAAAACGTGATTACTGTTTACAAATCTGCTCGTAGGAACACAAAAAAATACAGTTGCTTCTATTGGGGCTGTTGTTTTTATAAGCTTTTATTTTACCTTAGCTTTTGTCCGTTCGCTTCATTGAAGCTGGAAGAAAAGGGTGCAGTGGCACATGTTGGAAGCTTTTAAAAGCGACTAATTAGTGCATTCGAATAGCAAGTTTTGGAAATAACTTTAAAGCATAGTATCCGGCTCTCAAGTACATATGAATGTATGTGTACAAAACAAGTAAGAAAGTAGGGATGGCAAAGTCGACTTCGACTTTCGACCAAAATCGACTTTTTACTCCTGAAAGTCGAATTTTAGTGATCGACTTTTAGTTTATGGAAGTCGACT
>NW_016158968.1:42358-49957 GCF_001687245.7 Rhagoletis zephyria | reverse complement strand
AACGTATTTCTTGGTAAAGAATTGTTGCAAGCATCAATTTTGAATAAGTTAGCTTCAGTATTTACAGATTCATCGAAGATTTCGTATTTTTCTAAATTACCGTTATATGGGACGTGGGCGTGGTTATTGTCAGTGATCGGACCTCTATTACATTGTGGTAGATCTGCTACTTTTTTTTTGCCACTCAAGGTCTGAAATCTACCACATATCTGCGTTTTTGAGTAGATTTATTTTTGCTTGACATAATTTTGGTAATTGTAAGAGCAAAAATGGTCCAACACTAAACACTATATGGTAACAAGAAAGATATAAAACAAGATTCAGCATTCCGGCAACGACAAAAGCGGTTACCAAGATGTACCCATGTAACCATAATTGGGCGTGGCTACTCCCATTTTCCAAAAATTTATAATATTCTTATTTTTCGTCTAAAACCTATTGTAAATATAAATTTTTGAGTGAATTATCTTCGGTAGTTACTAAAATATCGAAGTTTTCGTATTTCTGAAAATTACCGTTATGCCCATTTTCAATAGCATCCGTTAAATCCGAGAAATTAAAAATAAATTTTCTTTTGTCCAAATTTCTTGAATCAATTTGCAGCTCTCAAGAATAAATTCTCATGTATTGATTTCTTCCAGAAAATTTACAGCAACGGCAAAGCGCTTTTTCAAGCAACTGAAATAATGAAAAAATATTTCTTGTGATTTTTCTTGAGAGCTGGAAACTAAGCTTAAAAGGTTAAGCACCGTGCAAAAAGAATTATCTAAATGTGTTTCCTGAAAAATTTTTAAGGAATAACTTCTAGCGGAGGAATTCAATGCTTAGTGGAAAGTCTGCATTAGGCAAAAATTTTGGCTAGTATTTACACTTTCCTTGGTCTTAAGTTAACTGGTTATAGGTTATTTATTCGACAGTGTGTTTTATTTTTGCAAACGGAATAACAAATAAATATAACCACATAGGAAGATAAGCAGGCAAGTGTGAATGCCAACACAGTTTTTAACGACTTGATTGATAAAATTAACGAAAAGGCATGTTAACAATTGAAATAAACTTATCTTTATAACCAAGTTTATGTAAGTGTATTTTTTTCAATTAAGCTAAGTATACTTTAATCTAATAAGTATGCCTTTTTACGCCATTTAAAAAATTCCACGTGGACACGAACTAAACGACAAATTTTATTAACGCAAATGCGCTGGAATTCTCGAATGCCTAACTTTGTCAATGCCCAGTGAAATGCCCTATTGCATTTATTTTTTTTTTTAATTCCTCACACGCAGTATCTGATGCGTAGCACCACGTTTAATACTGTTCTTATTCGATTAAGCGGCAAATGTTTTAAACAAAGTCGTTGGGCATTAAAGTAATAAAAATAGTCACTAAGTTCGCGTTTTTTAAAACACACATTTTTCGTTATATTTGAATGGCTACTGGAAATCCGGCATTACAATAAAAATTAGCTATTTTAAATTATACTTTGCTTTTAAATTTAAGTAAAACTCAAAAGTATGCTCAGTTATATTTAATAAGTATTTTTTAAGTAATTACTACGCAAATTTTAATCGCTTTGCTAACTTAAAATGTATATTTCTCTCTCTTTCACTTACTCTACTGCACTTTATTCTCGTGGAACAAACTAATTTTGTACTATTAAATTAAATGGATTCTCTTCAAATGCAACAATAATACAAACATATGCTCATATGTAAATTTAAAAAAAAAAAAAATCCTTCAAGTAGGTTCTTTAAATTTGGGCCATAACAAACCAAAGTCAAATAATCGCGGGACGCGCGAGCTTTTGTTATGCGATCAACACTTCTGAGGTGCATAGAGATTTCGTAGCACGGAAGCAAGCAACACCTAAATACATAATACATACTTACAAACGAAAAAAATTCGCCCAACCACTCAATCAAATCGAAAAGAATTAACGCATTGCCGACATTTTTTTGCGAGGTGTTTGCACTTTTTACTGTAAACGGGCCGACCGACCGGCATTTTCCGCGTGAAAATCTACAAACAACAGCGGCAGATTAAATAAAAAGTGCGTAAGAAGAAGAGACTGAAAAGCCAAAAATAATAATATGTTTCAGGCATACATATATTAACAAATAAATAAAGATAAATAAAGTCAAGCAAATGGAAAACGGCAAAAACAAACCGAGAATGCAAAATTAAAGACCAAATATTTTATTGCATTTAAATGCGCTTTGGCATGATTTGTTGTTTACAATTTATGGCAGATATGTGCATATACATACATACTGCATACTCGAAAGTTTTCTAAATATTCTGGAAAAAAATTAAAATTCTTATGAAAATTTGTTCAATTTTTATGCATAGGTTGCACAGTGTAACGTCCACATACAAACTGCGGACAAAAATAGCAAACATTAACTGATTTCGCTGAAATTTGGTACGTGGCGTGGAGTATGAAGATTTTTGGAGAATAAAATTAGCAATGCAAATGTTGAAATCCGGCTGCAGGTTTAAAAAAATAAGCTTACTAAAAATTAGTGCTAGTTATGATTTTTATTGGTAGAATGAAAATGATTCTCAAACTCAGACTACAACCAACATTTTTCGTTAAGTGCCGGGTGTGTCAATTGAAGTGATACCCAAAATTCAACTAGCAAGTATGGAATGGGCACACCATCATTTCTAATCTATTCAAATTTTGTGTAGTTTCTTTTTACTGTATAACGTTTACAGAGTGTGATGTGCATCGATCATCATCGATAAAAAAAAATGGGAATTGAGAGAGCATAAAACTGAAATGCAGCTGCGCTTCAATGGGTCTAAATTCAATCAACCAACCAACAAATTCGTCGATGACAGAGAGAAATTTCGCATAAGTTCTATGAAAAAATGTGGAACATGGTAAAGGTCGACGCAGTGCCACGCCCAAGACTCTTATGAACATAGATGATATTTGTTATATAATTTTGCTAAAAACCGGTGTATTTAACATTTTAGAACACTCTCTTCCTATAAAAAAAAAACTAGATAAACAAACAAACAAAACAAAAACAAATGTCTAAAATACCTAGATTCCCTTTAGCTGTTAGTAACATTCTTTTAGATTACACTGTTTCAGGTCATATGGCAAAGGCCGAAAGGAACGCTTACAGTGTTAAAGGACAAAGAATTGGGCTTTTATCCTTTCTATTCCAAACAGGTAAGTTGTTTACTATGTAACGAATCTGATTAATTGTTTTTTTTTTTCTGACTAAGTTACCACGCTTTTTACTTTGGTTTGAACATCGTAGTTCCACTGTGCGCCGATATCTAACAACTTGAGACTACTGGGTTATGTCATTTGGAGTTTTTAAAGGCGGCAGAGTCTTATAGCAATAAATATACTTGGTTAAAAAAGCTTAAGCCTGCGGAAGACTTAAAATTTCAGTAAAATGTAAAGAGGGATGGAACGGTTTCTATACACCTTTAAACTACATAACGGTTTCCTTTTTAGCAACTCTAAAACTATTAAAGAATAACGTTGTCTAATCATTAGAGAAGGGCGACACTTCAATTAGCATACCCGGTAGTATTTATCTACAAATTTATGTACTTACAATGTCGTCGTATAAATACATGTGTAAGTATAGACGAACAGATACTACGTGTTTTGTATATAATTATAAATATGACAAGTGCACTTAAATTATTACGTACATATGTACGTAAATATGAGTGTAAGTATCTATGTAAATATGTACATATGTATTTATGTATGTTTGTATGTATGTGAATATTTACCTTCAAGTGTCCATCGGCTGTACGATTATCGTCATCGGTTGGTATAACCGTGGCAAAACGATAAGAGTCTGCTCTCCCATGCTAAAGAATCGGTGGAACAAATTTTTTGTGTACAACAAATTACAATTATAGACAAGACAGGAACATTGTGATGTAGCATTGGACAAACGAGCACAAAAAACGTAACAACGTAACAACGTAAAAGCGTAATACGTAACGTAACGCAATGAAATGTAAGGCGAGCATGAAGGAAAATGGAAAAAATAAGAAGAAAATACATATAAAATATTTTATGAAATGTATTGACAACTTGTATACAAATGTAGCGTTAGGCGCATTTAATGTATGTATGTAGGTAGGTAGGTAGGTAGGCATATAAATTCTGGCTGCTAATAAGCGGAAAGAATTTATCTATATACTATATATACATATGTATTTAACATAAGTATAATTACATGCAATTCTTTATATAGTTATAAGCAAGAGTCTACGAGTAACATAACATAACATAACATACACATATATTTTTATTCTTAAAATAGAGACAATAAATATCGCATATAGGTATGTAAAGTTCTTATATAGTATTGCAAATACTTTTTGAATCTAAAAGTTTCACACGAAAATCGATTGGCACTCCAACTTCTGTATTTGTGTACATCAAGTAGAAGTAAGTAGGTCAACGTAACACAGACTTACCTTTAGTTAGTACGCTACTAAGCAAACGCCTAATAGCAGTAGAAATTCAAGAATAATGTCAACTTGCAATCGATATCACTGGAAGGCCACTCTAAGGTACATACTGGAATACTGGAATAAATCGCGCATTCAGTATTTAAGGGACACTCAAGCAGACGCGGCATTGGAAGTGCATACAAGGCGGTACATAGTATAGTTATGTACCGCCTTGTACCGCACTTCCAATACCGCGTCTGTTTGAGTGTCCCCTTAATTGAACGGAAATCGTGGCATTGGAATGCTTTCGAGACAAGTAGTCAAAACCTACTTTCCAGTCGCGTGCCATACTAGGGTACATGGCTACTACGTATGCATGTACATATGTATGTATGTTTGAAAATGCTTTGTCTACCTCTGAACTGTTTCATTAGGAGTGGGTGGTTGAACATGTCAATGATGATGGCAGCCAAATGATTTTCACTGACGAGCCCTTCTTTTGAATGGCAAACCCTACTAAGTGTGCAGTCAGCAGCTTCAGCGACAAAACAAGGATTTGTTTAGACTAAATATTAAAAAGAGTCACAACTCAAAATATTGAACGAATGCTTAGCTTACACAGGGTTTTAATCTAGTAGTCAATATTCAAAAGGGGCATATTATATTTCAAGAAAAGTAATTTCGCTGCCTTTGCTCCCATGAGGCGATTTCTTAGAAGTTCGTATATAAGGCCGGTTGCACTGAACAAATCTGTTAATTTATCGTATTTTAGTTTAGTTTACCACCAATCGAGAGGATTTTCACCGAGATAAGCTCATGTTTCTTTAAGATAGGCCTTCAATTGAGCTTAAATTACACTTTTTTTAATGTCTCTAAATTCTACATCCGAGCCTTCGCTTTCGCTGGAGGAATCTAAAATTATTTCTAGGTTACTTATAAGACTTTTAGCAGTACTTGTTGAAGGTCCATCAATGTTGCGTGATACACTACTTAACCGTTTAATGCCTGAAGCTAAAAGCCGGTTACTGCCGCACCCTGGTTAGACAGACTTAGAGCCATTTCAACAATATTAGAGTGGACTCTTTGCCCATGTACACATTCGCATTCGCAAAACATTCGCATCATTTGATGCGAATACGAATGTGGAATGCGAATGCCGAATCCGAAGATGTAGAATAATGCGAATCATTCGCATAAAAAATGCGAATGCAAATATTCGCTATCTTAGGCGTTTTCTTTTCCCGAAAAAAATGTCACCGTTTTATATGGCAACATTATCGGAGTGCAAAATTTTAAAGAAATAGCACCGCAATACGCTTGTTGAAGATGCTGAGAAAAGAATACGAAAACTTGACAGCCCTGGCGACATGCAAAATTATTTCGTGAAAAGAAAACGCTATTAATGTGTATGTATGTAAATATGTAACTGACTAGACGAATGTACAAACGCTAATTATAACATCAAATAATTACTTGCGTTTAAATAAATAAATAAACAAAGTATAGCTACAAAAATTGGTAAAAAATTACAGTGTCAAAATGAGAAATAGCAAATAAGAAGAACAATCAGTCACTATTGACGATACTAGTACGTAGAATGAACACACATTGAGTCGTTTCAAAAGGTATCATAACAATAATATTGTTTGAAAATTTTGATTACTTTGTGGTTGCTAAGCGTTACTCAAAAATATAAATTTATAAATTATAAATTTATGACATTATGACACGTTGTGAATCAGCCAACTGAATATAACGCTAAACTTAATTTATTGTACTAATTTACACTAACAAAAAATAAAATAAAAACGTTTAGGAAAAGAAAGAATAAAACATGCAAGTGCATTTGGAACAAGGATTCTCATGCTCAATGTAAAACGTTGAATATCATACGTTATATTGTATACAATTGAAAAACAACAACAACTACAAAACGGAGAACAATTAATGGAAAAGAAATAATACTAAGGGCCGTGTTCTCAAGTAACCTTTAACTTTAAAGCTCACTTACTATTCACTATTTAAATATTTATTTACAACCAAGAAACATACATACATCATAAACTTATAATAGAAATGCTTAACTTTAGACATAGCCTTACTTTTAATCCAACCTTTAAATATAAAGTGAGTTTTAATCTTAAAGGTTATTTCAGAAAACGGCCCTAAGTTTAAGGAAACATTACCAGGTAACCAACGATTCGAAATTTTGGGGAAAATATTTTTCTAATGGACATTACATTTTAACATTACCCACTATGCTTTGTTATCATTTTTTTTAGGGTAGTTTTCGAGGAATGCTTTAAAATTTGCGAAAAACACACTCCTAGACGTTTTAGCCACAAAGTGATGAGCTAAGTTGGATTTATTTTTCTTAAAGCATTGCTGGCATTAACACCGTTTGATACTTCTGTTGCGTGAAGCCGATTTGTCTGTACATTTTATTGCAATTGCAGTTTTGCCGTAGTCGAAATAGGTTTTCCTGCGACTCAGCTGTCATTTATATATACCGGACATAGTATGTATGTATATTATGGTGGTCCAAAAACAGGAAATTCGGAATTGTAATGCTTTCACCCCCTTGGATTGTACTACATATATGGAAAAAAGTATACCCTATTTTTTATTTTGAAATCAAAAGCTATAGAGAGGTCGCTCAAAGCGCTCAAAGTTTTCCATGTATTTTTATATGGGGACGAAACAACTTTTCGTAGAAATGGTATAGAATTCGTAAAATCAATATTTTTCGATGGGAAAACTCTGGTTCTGTTCAGGAGACTTTCAATTATAATATCCGATTGTTTATTTAACCATTCTTTAATACTAATGATTTTTTATTGCCCCCCCCCCCACATTTTTTGGGGTTTTTGTGGGTTTTATAAACGATTGGGTATTATTATTGGGAATCTTCTGCAGATAAACTGAGTTTTCCGATAGCAAAATATTGATTTTTAAGAATTCTATACCATTTCTACGAAACGTTGTTTTTCCCCATATAAAATACATGGATAACTTTGGGCACTTAGAGCGACCTCTAAATATTTTTTGATTTCAACATAAAAAATAGGGACATATTTTTCCGGTATAGAACAATTCCCCCGGGGGGAATAAAAAATTTGACTTAAATTTTTCACATGCATTTTTGGACCACTCTAATGT
>NW_016158968.1:38660-42258 GCF_001687245.7 Rhagoletis zephyria | reverse complement strand
TTAAAAAATGTCCAGTATTTTCCGGTTTTAATATGAATGAGTTGGCGGTGGATTTATTAAATTATTAGATTAAATCTCTTTCTGTCAATAATTTGGCGCCATGAGTGGGTGCTTCTGCGGGCTTTGATAAGAAACGACCTTTGGTGAAGGCGAGCCTCGGCTGCTTACATATTACACATTCAAAATAAAAACAATAAAAATATTATCCATTCTCAGAGAAGCAACTTGTGCAAAGTAGATAGCAGTGATGGAAAAGTAGGCACAATAGTGCCATTTTTGGCACAAGGGCACTTTTGGCACAATCATAAATTATATAAATTTAGCCAGTATATAACAAACAATCATATATTATTCATAGACTCGAAAAGTGAAAATTAAAATCACTTAAAAATTAAAACAGATAATTTTTAAGCAAAAAACAAAATCGACTTAATTCTCATATACAAATTTAAGATTATCGTTAATTTATTCATGATCCAATGATCGTTTAAAAAAAATTTGAATTATAGAAATCGGTTAGCGTGGTCAAAAGTTATGTGGTAACATACATTAAAAAAAAATATAAAAAAATATTCCGTCGAATTGATAACCTTTTCTTTTTGTGAAGTCAGTTAATAAAGCCCACTATATAAAATTAATAAAAATTATTCAATGTAAACAAGAATAGTCAAAACTGGTCAAAATGTCGCACTGCCATTATTTCGTACATAGGTGTGTAAATTAAACTTCATCACTCCCCATACAAAAAAAAAAAAACAATATAAAAAATCGGTACTGATTTCCCATTGAAATTATAAAATCTACTATACTTTAAGACGTCCACCACGAGTGTCACGTAACGCCAGTTTAGAAATACCCATATGTTGTTTGGATAATTTGTAGATCTTTTACGAAAGGGTCGTTTTGAGCACTTTTTTATTATGAAAAAACTGTATTTGCGATGCTGCTAGAGGGTTAAAATGTTCCAGAAAAATATTCTCGTGTATTCTCGGACTAAATCTTTATACAAAGAACGTAAAAGTCCAGATAAAATAAAATAAAACAAATATGTCCCTGTAATAATGCAACAACTTATTTATGCTTGCTTTTATATTTGGTTCATAAATATAACTTTAACGAACCATCACCTTTGAAAAGAGCTTAAGAAGGCTTTTAATTATAAACGGTAGCGGAGCTCGAGACGAAATGAAGTGCCGGAGCGGAGCGATGAAAGAAAACCCTTGGTACCAAAGCATTGATGCGAACAGTCTCTTAACGATTCAGGCGAATATCGCATACATACCGTTCTACCGAAAATAATTTATTTTTGTGAATTTGTTATTTTTAGAATTTGTAGACTTGTATATGGTCTACCCTTTATAAACTATAGATCAGCAAAGAGTGAATTAGAGGGATTTCGCATGACTATTTGCACGCGAAAGAAAAAATTAGTATGGATTTGCTACCGCGAATGCTTACACCAGTCGACAAGCAGCGACGGTTGCAGAGTTATATAGATTTTATGCAGTGGATAAAATGCAGGACACCAAAGAAATGCAAAGAATAAAAGTCGGCGTGAAGATCAAGGCTCCCATTTTTAGGATAGCGAAGGAATTTAGTTAATTAATAACTTGCCTAAAGGGACTAAAATTTTACAATGGCCAAAAATTAACGGTCTTTTGCAGCCACTTGAAATTAGCACTTTATTGTACTAAAATTGTATGTGCTAAGAAGTGCGGTAACGTTTGCTTTAATTAACAAATTTTTCATATGAAAGCTAGTTTGGTTACTCTCCCTCTAATTTCATATCAATCACATATAATTGCATACAAATTTACTCGGAAAATTGAAGGATAAGCGAATCTAGGAACATTAAAACGTGCAACGTCCAGGGACGAAAGCAGAAATTTTTTTCGGGGGGGTTTAATTTTTTTTTATATAATCAAATGCACCAAACATGCCTATATTTAAGATTTTTTAAATAAATCTAGTGCTTACATACAGTTGTGCACAAAATAATAGGACAGCAAAATATTTACCAGTTTTGGCTATTTGTCTTTAGTTTATTTAATTTTTGTATAAAAGTCTAGCTGGTTCTACAGTAAACACTATATAAATTTAAATTCAATTTTTTAATTTCAATTTTTTTAATGAGAAAAATTTTGGTATGCAGTTTTGTCTTTTCATGTAAGTAAGTAAAATGCATACATAGAAATATTATAAATATAAACTGAATCAAACTATGGAGGCACGCTTTCGAAATATATCGATCCCACGCCACTTACCGGCGACGTTTTTGTGGAGTTATTTCCTTTCGCGTAGGTTATATAAATACATGTCAAATATGAACCAAATCCGATTATAACTACGAGCTTTAAGCTTGTGAAAATGTTCTGATCCAAAGCCTAATAAGTATTGTTTTTATGATGAAAAAAGTGTTCCTGCATGGAACGACCGTAAGCTTAGAGCTCCACAGGCAAACTGTCATTTTGACGAGCAATAAGATTGCAAGTTTTTGTGGGTGGGCACTGTGATGTCTTCAAATAAGCCTTTGCCGCATGACACCACCAGGCAACATTCTCTCGATTTCGGTGTTTAAAGACATTTAAAACTTAAGGAAACTTGCTGAATAATTTCCTAAAACGTAATCATAAATAATCCAATAGGGAACAAACAGATCCTTATTTTGATTTAAAATCAAAATTTCATCGATGTTAGCACCAGCACGCTTTCTTTCAAATGAAAATACGGCTGTCAAACTATCAAATTACCTGCAATAGATGTCAAGTAATAAGCGCTGACATACATATATTGCAGTCCATGAAAAATAGGCGGTCTCCATTGTAAATACATTTTGTGGCATGGTTATTACGACATCAGTGTTTTCCTGTGGAGACAGGGCCTAACGCAGGAAATGCCAATATTTATTGTAATTTTAACTTGGTTTTTATTTGAAGGTCACTTGTAACCGCATGTAACAATAACGATATATAATACATAGATATGTATACATTGTATATATGTAGTACAAATGTAGCTGCTAGTTTCTCAGCGTTCCAAAGCTTTACCTTTGTTACACTTTACAATAGTGAAATAACGTTCATACATTCATATGTATGTATGTATATAGTTTGTACGCCTCTAAAGGCAAAGTCAACGTCAACGTCGACGCCAAAGGAAATTGCATCATCAAAGTCAATGCAATTTTTGTGCCACAATTATGTACGACTGGATTGATGGTCAAATTATCTTTTGTGCTACATATGAATGTACACATACATATATACATATGGGTATGTACATATATTTTTGTATGTATCTTTATTCACCTACTTCAAGTACCCGAACCAATGAATATTCAGTTGGGCAATGCCAATATTTGTTTGTCGATTTTTGTGGCACATTAGCACTGTGATTCTAATAAATTTCACGGTTAAATGGCAGAGACACAAAAATCATTTCAAGGTTGAAAAAATCATTAATTAGCCTGTCATAATTGCACCCGTCGACCGGCACAGTTGAGTAAATCATGGAATTGTAGCGAAGGAAGATTGCCGATTTAAAAATGAAAAATTAACAACTTTGATGTGCAACAGCAGTAAGGAATTAAAAAAAAAAA
>NW_016158968.1:0-36117 GCF_001687245.7 Rhagoletis zephyria | reverse complement strand
GCCTTCGGCCGCACTTAAGGATTATAACCCTTACTAAGTAGAATTCTCCTTTCTGTGTTGCCGGAAAAGGGGGCCGGAAGTATTTTTGCGCAGAACTTCTTTCTGCGTAGGCGGCCTTCGGCCGCGCTTAGGGATTATAACCCTTACTAAGTAGAATTCTCCTTTCTGTGTTGCCGGAAAAGAAGGGCGGACGTATTTTTGCGCAGAACTTTTCTCTGCGTAGGCGGCTTTCAGCCGCGCTTAGGGATTAAAACCCTTACTAAGTAGAAGTAAATAATTCATATTAGAAAAAACGAAATTATCCATATGCACACTTTCGTTGGAAAACCGAAATAATGCATATAACAAAAACCGAAATAATGCATGCATGCACAATTTCAGTTCAAAACCGAAATAATGCATATGGCTAAAACCGAAATAAAGCATACATGCACAGTTTCGGATGAAAAGCGAAATAATGCATATGAAAAACCCGAAATAATGCATACATGCACAGTTTCGGTTGAAAACCGAAATAATGCATATGAGAAAATACCGAAATTATGCATATGCATACTTTCGTTTTAAAAGCGAAATAATGCATATGAAAAAAAACGAAGTAATGCATACATGCACAGTTTCGGTTTAAAACCGAAATAATGTCTAAATGCACAGTTTCCATATGCGCAATTTCGGTGCCCCATAATTTGCAAACACGAAAAACATGTGGTTGTGGCGCATAGTTGCATTTTTGTCTACAATAATTTAAATAAATTAGTTCGTTAAATTTTAAAATTTATAAACACGAGCGATTTTTTTATGAATAAAGGAGGTAAATAATTGTTGATATAATTAATTTAGTTAATTCCAATGATTTGAACTTAACTCGCCTGAATAGAAATTGTATTCGCAATCGGAATGCAATTGCAACCGGAGTCGATTTAAGAAACCCGACAGCTAGTACGATGAGGAAATTGAAATGTGTGTTAAAGAAAGTCAGAACAACAAGAAACATACATGTACATATATCCTGTTTTTGCCCATCCGAAAGAATTTTAAAAATTCTATAAACATTTCTTATGTTTGAAATGCAACCGTGGACGCCAGGTGGCAGGGAAACTTGCAAATTCCTGCAAATTTGCGTTCGTGCAGAAATTTGCAAGTTTCTCAACATGAGAGAATTTTTTCTTACTCTCTGA
The DNA here is from genome assembly GCF_001687245.7 of Rhagoletis zephyria. Classification (NCBI taxonomy): domain Eukaryota; kingdom Metazoa; phylum Arthropoda; class Insecta; order Diptera; family Tephritidae; genus Rhagoletis; species Rhagoletis zephyria. The sequence goes on along the minus strand of NW_016158968.1, from coordinate 34,939 downwards.
TATTTTGAGTGTTGGATAATTCTTGCTGGATTTTCTACGAACAAACCTATTATAACTAGCTACAAAAGAGTTCGAGCTAGTTGTCACTTCTACAAAAAAAAAAAACAAAAAAATGGTTAAAACAGTTCCATAAAGCATTTCTTTCATTTAAATACGTGGTTTCCTTTATAAGGTATTATTTTCTGTCCATATGTATATGTGCATATAAGATGCGAATGCAGCTATAATTCTTTGAAGTACTATTGAAGTAATTCTTAAAATTAGTATACGTACATACATACATATGTATGTATTTATGCTGATGCATTTCCATGGAGAAAATGTCAACAGGTGAAGTAATAAAACGCTTTCTCGCTTTATTTTCCTGGCATTCGGCTTTCTTATACACATTTTTAAAGGCAAATTTTCAAATAAGATAGTGTCAAATCTTCATCTCGCTCTTATTACTACACCTGGTATAATTTCATCCTGATGCTTTTCAATTGATGCTGATTTGTAGCAAACATAGCACTCGCACCGCAAAGGGTTATTTGTTTGTTTACAGTTTTTTGACATTATAACTAGCTACAAAAGAGTTTGAACTAGTTGTCACTTCTACCTTATTAAAAGTGTTCTTACACCATGATGCAAAAAAGGTGATGTACATAGACAGCTTCTCGCTCTAAATCCGCCATGTTGACTGCCTTAGAAAAACCGTGTGATCTCTTTTCTCATTTTGAGAGGGATTTTGCTGAATAGTAGTATAAAGTTGACGAAATACTGAGTAGGCAACACTGCTTCATTGTTCGAAGTAAGTGGCCAGACATTTTATGCTTATAATAAAATTACTATATTGAATAATTAGCTAAAATGCGCACAAAACAATCACAAAATACCTAATGCTTAAATACTTCATATCAGCGTTTGCACTGATTCGTCTTACCGCACTTTAAGTTATAGTACCAGGTTGACCGAGCTTTGCCCCCGTACTTTTTAAATTTTTCAAGATCTGGATATTTTTTTATTTCAATATCTATTAAGTAAATTTCTTACTCTAAAATTTAGGTGGCAACCCTATTCCGAAATAAGCTGGAATGATTGGTACATACCTAGAGCGTATATGTACTGTGTATGTATAAAAAAATGCTGATTGAAATTAACAAAATAAAAATGTGTATTACATAGAAGCGTGGGAATCCTGAAAAAAAATATTTTCTGACCATAGTTCTCAACAACAGCTTTCATTTGATTTCCATATTGCGATGTTTTAGATAAATTGCGTGGAATCGAAAATATGTGGCATTCTTACACTATTATTCCAAGGGATAACATTTTGTATATAGAGAAAGCTTTGTTTAAGAACCTTCTTTTGGTACCCATGAATAGTAATATTTTACCTTTTTTCTAAACAAAAAATTAAATATGCGATTAAAAATAGGTGGCAACCCTATTAAAAATATTTTTGAATTAGGGATCTTTAAAATACCTTCCATTTGGTACCCATATTATGATGTTCTAATTAATTTGTAACTAATTCCGAAAAGGTGAAAACCTTATACGAGTCTTCTCGGAGATATTGCCTATTCAGATAACCTAAAAATTCAAAATATTATCTGTGTACAAAATTTCAGCAAAATCGTTGGAGCCGTTTCCGAGAACGAGAGTGGTTCAGAAAAAATTTTTTTTTGGAAATTCATAAACGCTACCGCAAATTATTGTTATTTGTGATAAAAATAAAGAGACACGTATTTTTTTATTTGGAAAAAAAGTTTCTTAGAGGTCGCGCTGGTCGGTTTTTTATAAAAACGCTGACGTTCTCAATTTTTTTATTTTCTTGACATGTTAAAATTCAGCTAAAAATTTGTTTTTACCTCCCTTTTATTAGCTCGGGACGTAACTATGTAATATTGATGCGCCTAAAAGATGCAGCGATTTCTATTCTCAAGTTACATACCTGATGACAGTACGAATGGAAATTATAATAGCGAGGTTTTAGTTTTTAACCTATAATTATTTACATATAATTACTCTGGTATTATTGGGGAACATTCCCTTGATTACATACCTGTCTTGGGCAGTTAGAATGGGTCTAGTGCCCGAAAATATGCTCTCGAAAAGAGACTAGTAAAATTAAAACGTTGATACTGAACGATTTATACATTGTCATGTGTTGGAGCTTGTTACCAGGGGGTTTCTGGGGTTGCTAATTAGGGATCTAGTTTTTCGAAATTCAAAATGGCGGATCCAAAATGGCGGTCTATTTTTTTTTTTTTAATTATTGGATTTATTCGAAACCCGGTACTCCAGAGTTTTCGTGGTCGCCGATTACGAATCTGAAGTCAATTTTTATAAATTCAAAACGGCCGATCCAATATAGCGATCGAATTAAAAAAAAGTACTAAAAGTAAACCGTTGATATCGAACGTTTTAAACATTGTCAAGGGTTAAAACACGTTTCCAGTGGGTTTCTGGGGTTGCTGATTACGAATCTGATGTCAGACTTTCAAAATTCAAAATGGCGGTTAAGAGTTTCAAACAAATCCAATCATTTTTTTAATGTTGGTTGGTTGAGCTAAGGCAGTAGCGAGGCGAGCTGTCAATACATACATCACCTTCTTTTTTGCATCTTGTTCTTACACGACATGTATTTGCATCTGTAAATGTGACTTTTTCAATACATATGTAATTGCGTATGTCTGTCAGATTCACAGTCTTTATTTAACTATTTAAAAATACGTTATATGAAAACGAAATAAACTACACTCAGATGATCCTTTCTGTGTGTCAGATGAAAATAGAAACAATTTCGTATGTACGTGCATCTGCTTTATACAGAAACAAATCTAATTTGCCTTTACAAGATATGTTGGCATTTCCATATGTAAAAAGTTGCATGTACAGATGCAAATACATATCGTGTATGAACACCTTAAATATGCCTTGGTACTAGAAAGGTATGTGCGATCAGATCAGATTTGAAGATTTTTGTTTTTCTATTTTTGTCGTCGTATTTAGTCACTTTGTCCTTATGTGCATCGATTGCAAAACGGTGTTAAATAGGAAAATTTCCAGCATTCTTGATGCAAGAAAGAAGTGCAACTATGTGCTAAATTGACTTCGTCGAATGACAACTTTGCATAATCATAGGAATGCAGAGCTACACTCTCAATGTTCAAAAACTTTATACAACAATCGATTGAAATTCGGCTTGAATAGCTCCTCCCACTAATGCACACCCAAGCCTAAATCAATCGTTCATTTCGACAATCATTCCCGGAGAACACCTTTGTCAAATATTCGAGTGTTGCTTCACTGCTTTGCCACTTTTCATTACTAATCCAGAATACATACAAACCAAATTAAGTTGCTATCTATCAGTGGTTTCGAGGCTCACGACAGTGATCGGGTGTAGCATCCATATTAGAGCCGCTCTGTTGGTTAATTAAATTAACTACGTAAGTTTTATCTAAGCAACACATAAGGGCGTCGCCGCAAATCTATGCTCAGCGGCACAGACAGCACAACAATTATGGCCAGATCAGCAACCTGCTTACTCGAAACCACACACAAACGCCACAAACAATACATGCATCAAATAGACCGAATCGGAAACGCTTCATAATATATTTAGCTGATAATTTTTGATTACCATAGCACAATTTATAAATTGCATACAACATTAATGCAGCCACATTAATATCTCGGTTCTCTTGCAAATAATCTATTTTATTGTGACTCAGTTTCTATGGCAGGCAAGTTAATCACTTCTAGGCCGGTTGTTTACACACAAGTTTTTGCGTTTGTTTCAAACATTTGTGAAGCTTTTAAAACACAGATCACTGGCTTACAGACATGTTAACAATTGAAATCACTTACTTTTGTCGTATGTTTAATTAATAAGTAAATTTTATAATTAAAACGCGAACTCACCTCGAAATCCGACCTTAACGCCATATTCCAGAAAACACAAATACCTAATGAAGGAACGATACCAGTACCGAGTACAGAGTATCGATATTTTTTTAGTACTAAATGTAGGCGACAACTTTGACAACTAATGTGTAAGGGCCCTTCACACGGTCAGTATTTATCAACGTGATCTAAGTGACGCGATATTTATTGACAATGTAGCGTGCAATATTGATTGAACGTTTGGATTGCGGATCGCAATAGCATTTCCAAAGCGTGATCCACACATTTCGTCAGTACATCTTGTACTCTCCTAATGCGAACACCCAAAACGTATGTGTTGTTCCTGAGCTCTCAGCTCTTAAAAACTTTGAAAACGAAGTGAAAGTATTTAAAATAACATTGACAATTTAAAAAGTATTATAGAATGCATTATCTAGAAATTATTCGTACAAGATAAAAATGTTTTCTTGCGCCATATTAAGTGTGAGGCACAAAAATTATGCAAATACTGACACGATATAAGTTAACCATGTATCATTCGTCCGCGATCCATCAATCAAACAATACGGATTGCAAACCTAAATATCGCGATTACCAGAAAATATCGATGTGTTAAAAATTTGGTAGGGGCATAGTTTACGGCCCCTCCGAAGATATTTCTAAGGCAAAATTTTAGGTGGCCTACTAAAATAGAGANTGACGCGATATTTATTGACAATGTAGCGTGCAATATTGATTGAACGTTTGGATTGCGGATCGCAATAGGATTTCCAAAGCGTGATCCACACATTTCGTCAGTACATCTTGTACTCTCCTAATGCGAACACCAAAAACGTACATGTTCTTCCTGAGCTCTCAGCGCTTAAAAACTTTGAAAACGAAGTGAAAGTATTTAAAATAACATTGACAATTTTAAAAGTATTATAGAATGCATTATCTAGAAATTATTCGTACCAGATAAAAATGTTTTCTTGCGTCATATTAAGTGTGCGGCACAAAAATTATGCAAATACTGACACGATAAATGTTAAACATGTATCATTCGTCTGCGATCCATCAATCAAACAATACGGATTGCAAACCTAAATCTCGCGATTACCAGAAAATATCGATGTGTTAAAAATTTGGTAGTGGCACAGTTTACAGCCCCTCCGAAGGTATTTCTACGGACAATTTCAGGTGGCCTAGTTTGTTGATTAACTTCCATTATTTATTTTCAGATCATACATTTAATCTGTATTTAAATGGCCAATTGGCTATTTAAATATAAGGTATGCAACCCTGTGTTTGTACCAAACAACCAAGATTGATTGGTAGGTTGTTTAATCAATCACATCAAATCCCACCAAAATCAGCTGTTTATCCCAAAATGTAAACAATCAAGCAAATAAAACAACAATTTCATTCACACGACAGCCGGTTTTACGCACCGGAATGACTCGAGTTTTACCCGACCAAGAGCTGTTGTTTCGGCGGTCTAACCCCGTTTCNTTTACCCGACCAAGAGCTGTTGTTTCGGCGGTCTAGCCCCGTTTCGGCGAAATCCATCAAACGTTGTTCGATACTAGGGCTACATCTGCTCCGTACCCTTCTGTTTAGGGCTGGCATAGAGTCCAACCAAGGGCCAGAAATTTACACCTGCTGCGTATGCCAGAGACGACTGCATACAAACTCTACCTCGGTCAGGTGTAATGCCTGTGACGGGTGGAGTCATCTCCGTACTTGCTCGGGCCTACGTACGCATTGACAATGGACCACGTTNGATTAACTTCCATTATTTATTTTCAGATCATACATTTAATCTGTATTTAAATGGCCAATTGGCTATTTAAATATAAGGTATGCAACCCTGTGTTTGTACCAAACAACCAAGATTGGTAGGTTGTTTAGTCAATCACACCAAATCCCACCAAAATCAGCTGTTCATCCCAAAATGTAAACAAACAAGCAAATGAAACAACAATTTCATTCACACGACAGCCGGTCTACGCACCGGAATGACTCGAGTTTTACCCGACCAAGAGCTGTTGTTTCGGCGGTCTAGCCCCGTTTCGGCGAAATCCATCAAACGTTGTTCGATACTAGGGCTACATCTGCTCCGTACCCTTCTGTTTAGGGCTGGCATAGAGTCCAACCAAGGGCCAGAAATTTACACCTGCTGCGTATGCCAGAGACGACTGCATACAAACTCTACCTCCGTCAGGTGTAATGCCTGTGACGGGTGGAGTCATCTCCGTACCTGCAATAGCACCCACACACCGCCGCCGGCAACTCCTAGTCCCTCCGACAATCTGCTCGGTTTGTCAGTCCAGAATATACCGTAACGTGACATCAGTCAAGTGAAACTCCTGCCTTGGCTGGTGCCACTTAAGGGCATGCTCAGAACTTCGCAACAAGCGTGATTGGACGAATGACTATGTGAGCCCCTGCTATACTGCCCAGTCGCATACCTCCCCTGCGACGCCACCAACCCCCACCAAAAGCCAGCACCCGCTTTTGCAGCACATACAGCAGGGAGCCGGCAGGCAACGCAACTCCTTAACTCCACACATCACAACTGGTCTGCCAAGGCACACAAATATGCTACAATTCAACTGTAACGGACTTCAGAGCAAGATCGAGGAGATAACTATCTTCACGGGAAGGCATGGAATATAAATAGCTGCGATCCAAGAGCGAGACAATGGTGGAGGCTTAGCGTTCATCACGCACCGCACCGTGGCACGAAGCAGACATCGACCACAGGGATATCATCCTAGAATGTAAGGGTATTGCTATCCGGTCAGGTGATGTTGAGCTCGAAATATTTAACGTATATATACCCCCTGTCACCAGCTGCCCGGCAGGATATCACCATGAAATAGATGCGCTACTCAGAGGTGAAAACCGTATGGTAATTGACGTCTTTAACGCGCACCACGATCTTTGGCACTCAAGCCTGTCAAATGATCGTAGGGGAATACATCTGGCTGAGCAGATAGACGATTCGACATTCTGCACAATGAATGACGATGCACCCACCAGGATTATGGGCAGCTGCTGTCGCTCGCCAGATCTAACAAATGTCGGCGCTGGTCTGATAAACAGCGTATCATGGCGACCTATGCTGTCCCTAGCATCAGACTAACTGCCCATAGTAGTCTCGATTGATAAACCCGGCGACTTTGCTTCCGCGGATCACCGGACCTATGTCAACTGACTGGAAAAGCTTCGCGGAATTTACTGAAAGCACCTTCGCTGCGCTCCCCACACCAACTGACGTCCACCTAGGTGAACGTAAGTTCCGCAGGGTTGCCACTGCTGCTGCAGCTCGCTTCGTACCAGCAGGATGCATAACGGACCCCCGTCCAAACTTCCTTGCTGAAGTGGCTATTCTAGCCGATAAGCGTGACAACCTTCATCAGGCCGATCTCGGAAATCCCCGTATTAGGGATCTTAATTCGGGATTGGGCAACTTCTGAACGTACATAAGCGAAAGAATTGGGAAGGGCATCTGAAGACCTGTAACCTCGCCTCTGGTGTGAGTAAGCTTTGGTCAACCGAGAGGTCACTGTCCAATCTGACGAAGTGCGACCATGCTTCGTCGGACACGATGGACGAGCTATTTTAGCCGCCAATTTATACTGCATCCTCCGGACAAAGCCAAGCGTCCAGTGACCAGAAGGCTGCACAAATTGCCAACAACCAGTGCGCCTCTTGTTTTCAGTTGAGGTGAAGTTCAGGTAGCCATCGGGAAGGCGATAGCCCCCAAATCCATGGGTCCCGGAGGAATATGAATGTTGAAAATTTGGGTCCTGCGGGAATAGACTATTAAGCCAAGGTTCTCAACCTGCCAATGGCCACGCTGTCATTCCAGTCCTCTGGAAGATGGGGAGAGTGGTCCCACTGCTAAAACCGGGGAAACCGGCTTATCGTCCTATAACTCTCGTTTCCCCGGTAGCGAAGACACTAGACGCCTTGCTACTCTTGTATTTTACGAAACACCTGGCCCCAGCGAAGCATCGGCATGGTTTCCGTAAAGTGCACAGCACAACAACAGCACTTAACACCATATGAGAGAACAATTCTAAGAGCGTTGGACCTGTCAAAGGCCTTTGATACCGTCTGCCACTACACGCTGCTAGAAGACATCGAGTCTTCCTCTCTCCCACAGAGGCTCAAACGGTGGTCGGCGAATTATCTGAGTGGTCGACACGCGCCAGTAATGTTGAGAGACAAATCAAGTAAACCTAGTAAAATAAAACAAGGGGTTCCTTTGGTTTGGGTAGTGTCCTTTCGTCATTACTATTTAACTATTATATTTCCAAGCTCCCTCACCACCATAGACAGTCTCGATTGTCTCTTACGCAGAGGATTGTTTGATAATGGCTTCTGGGAATGGAATTGATGACTTGTACTCGAAAGTAAACGGGTATCTCTCCGAGCTTTCTCGCTTTTTCATTGCTAGGAGCCTAACCCTATCCCCTACAAAATACTCTTCGACCTTGTTCACCACTTGAATGAAGGAGGTCAGACCACTGCTGAGCATTCACGTCGATGACATACCAATTCCAAAGGTGAACAACCCCAAAATACTCGGATTAACCTTCGACAATCTGCTCTCCTTCTTTGCGCACGCAACCGAAATTGTGAACAAAGTATAGAGCCGCTACAAGGTTGCTGGCAACATACAAGGCAATTGGCCGGCCTGTTTTAAATTACGCAGCACCAGTGCGGTCGCCGGGGACTAGTAGGATGCAGTGAATGAAGCTGCAGCCTGCAGGTGACACAAAACACTGCACTGTAGCCAGAACACCACATGCATGATGAGGCGAAAATGCTGTCCATAAAGGGGCACAACACAATACTCTCCAAGCAATTAATAGTAGGGAGCCACAGACGTGGACACCCAAACAGACACTTGCTTGCAGAGGAGACCTCGCCAAGGCACGTCCGAACGCATATATATATACCGACAGGCACTCTACGGCATTCACAGGGACTGTCTCGAGTTATGTAGACTCCAGACCTATGAATGCCGTTCTAGGCACACAACCACAAAACATCGACTAGACGGAACTTCGTCTGCCTCGACTACAAAAGCCCAACTTCGCTCTGGCTACTGCAGCATGTTAAACTCATACCTGAGCAGATTAGATGCGGATATGCAAATGAGTGTCCGGCATGCGGAGAGACATCCTACGACTCGAAACATTTCTTCGTATGCCCGGATAACACGACAGCACTAACGCCCCTGTCCCTGTGGACAGACCCTATAGAGGTTGCACGCTTCTTGGGTCTTCCGTTAGTTGAGCTTGGCGACAACGACTGAGATTCTAACTGATTTGGGCGGGGTTGTTGTAGCTGATACAACAACAATAACAACAATTTCAAGGAACATGCAGCAGTGGTGCCGATTGTTTGGCATATTTAAACAAAGTTGTTCTGCAACCTAACGAAAGCTAATTGGCATTTAAACAACAAATCATGCTTGAAATGTCCTTTCTGATCTTCTGTCACTAGATCTAGTGGTCAGCAGATGGCGTCTCTGGCTACACTTCGTATAACAGAGACAGGGCATGCGAATCGGCATTGCTGGGTCACTTCTGCATTGTTCAAAAATATAGAATTCTTCCGGGTTATGCAGACCGGTTCCGGATTGAAACTTCCTCATAAAAATCCCAAGTAGGGAGGAATGGATAGAAAACTAGATACTATACTCCAGCCGGTAGTACAATAATTTTCACAGCTGGTTCGGAAAGAACGGTGGAGTGGGAGTTGGGCTTTTCTCTCGCAGCCCTTCTCTGAGCCATACATTTCGACTATAGGACAACTGTTGTGTCTTCCAGGCTTACAACGACCGGGTGAGACCCATACAGCACGGACAAGCCAATAAACCTAAAGTTAATTAAAATAAATAAGGAAAATAACCTTTTTTCTTTCCCAGCTCGGGGAAAGAATCGATGGCGGAGGTGCCTAATGTGCCTTCTAGGCCTATGGAGGGCGTTTCCGTGGCGGATCCGGGGCAACCTCAGGCCGCTCATGGTAACGGGCGTTATCGTGTGGCTACTCAGAGGATAAAGCAGACAGGCAGTCCTTCTCGCTGAAAAGCGGAAGGCCGAAAAAGCTCTGAAGAAATATAACGGGGTGACGTTGGACACGCTGGCGTAGGCTCTGCTACCAAACTTCCAGACCACAGCTGTGGTTACGGTGGAAAACCAACCCGTGTCCAAGAGAAAAATGTCGGTGGGGGAGCAGCAGCTTTCCTACCTTTTGCTGAAGTTGCTAGGAGCAGTATCCTCATCTGTTCTTGACCGCGGAAACGAACTTCATCCCATGGAGCCAATGGAGGTGGCTGAAGGCGGAAACCTTCCCGCGTGCAGAGATGACGGCTGGTACCAGGACCACGGGTGCTGGCATGCGATGATGTAAGGTCGGTGACGCTAAATAAGGCAGCCGCCGTGAGCTGTCTACCCCGGAACATAGTTGAAAATGGTGGACTGGGAGAACATTACAGTCAGTGACCATAAATATTAATCTCGGGACGCTCAGCACACCTCAGTGGATATGGACGTTGTGGCTCCTTAGCCGGAAAGTAATCTGTCTGATGATGCTGGTGAGGGCGACGCAGAGCCTCCTTTTGCTGTAAAAAAAAACTTTATGCGAAAACCCCATTGGTGGTCTTGGGAGTTGGACTCATTGGGGAACGCCTGAAGGTCACAACTACAACAACAAGTCTGAGTGATAAAAATTATGCGGTTTTTACGTGACTACAACAAGGCTATGCGGAAAGCCAAGAAGTCTTCCTAGAGGGACTTGTAGTGGCGTCAAGGGTACTTTCGAAACTGTCATACTAAGAAAAATACTGTCGCGTTCCTCGAACCTGACCAGGTTCCAGCAGAAGCAAGACGGTTCCTCGACTTCGATGGGAACAGGAGAACTGCTTCTTGACACACATTTACCAGAAATTTCGCAGACGGGGGGCTCTTTAAACCCTCCATAGGAAGGTGACACACAAGCGAGAGGATTGTTTGGGCGATACGAAGCTTAAGAAATCAACTGCTTCAAAACCCATTTTGATTGATACCCATCTTTTAATAATTCTTTTGACTTATTAAATAATTTGAATTGAATTTTTTAACAGGTGGTCACTCTTTTCAAAAAATTATACCTTTATGATACATTTAAAGGACAAGGCATTTAATGTGCCTTCTCATTTTTGAAAATCGAACGAATGGTGCAGATCTGATAGCATTAACAAAAAATTTAAAAATTATTTGATGCATATGCCAAAACCAGATTATTTCGCTAATTTCATAAAAAGGGCATATTTTTGTTTTATTTTTCAACAGATAAAAGACCATACTTTTGATTATGGAATAAAAAAAACACGTATTTACATGATTTTTAGATTTACTCATTTAAACTTTAAAATTTGGGACCGTAGCCTAGATAATGGATAAATTACCTTTACAACAATTTTCGGCCGCTCGCACAGCGTTGTGAGCCGGGTTATTCGATCGTACAAGCATCGTCGGCTTTCCCCTCAACTTGGGCGAACCATAGCCATAGTTGACGACATTTCCTTTCTGTTTGATGATGTCTTACGAAATCGGGCCCACCGCAATGGTGATTTCCGCTGTTCGGGATTTGAAGTAGTAGCGCAAAAAGTGCAACCATCAAAAATAGGCCTTACAGTGGCTGGCATTCTGAATGGCCCTCTTCGACCACACCTCAGCCAAACATAGGCTTCACCTCTGACAGTGCGTCCCTAAAGGGTGCTGGCTTGGCAATATCTCTGCACTGTTACTGCCCGCTGCGCCTTGCATAGGTTTTAAAACCTTCCCTAAGGCTTGCTCCTGTGGAGTGGAGCTCTTTGATCGGGCTCTCTTAGCCGATTACTCGTTTTGAGGGGCTCTATGTGCTCTTTTGCCAATTCCCTAGCCTCTTCATAGCTCACACCCTTCTCCATATAACGCTCGAGGTATTTCCGACACAAATTTTGTGTGTTAAATTTACATTATTGAGTATGGAGGATAGTAGTACCACTGGGACATAGCCACCAAGCTGGACTTCTAACAACCAGAGGTCACCATGTATCTGGAGGTCACCATTATAAGACACACTAATATGGTGCCATTCATCCCATAAGCACGGTACGCATACTCGAAATTACGAGTTTTATCGAGTTGTCCGCTCCATATCCGCCATATTCCGTCAAATCAGAGGCCCCTCTTGCAGGGTGCGACTCTTTGCTGTGCATGATTGGTCTTGAGCCATCAGCTCCTGACTTAAAGCATTGCCCTACGTATGGAATAATACCAAGAGCCTTAATCGCCGAGTTTTTCAGTAAATGGGCGATGCTTCTCTTATTGAGTGAGAATGCAGTTCCAAGCTCATATTGCAGAGATACATATATTCATGTGTACTTCTAAATTTTATTGAATGGCGACATTTAAGGTGCGTTACATTCCTTCACCATACAACTTCGAGGTGAGATCAGCAATAGCGCCGCTCAAAAACAAAAACTCCGACATGGTTCACGAGCTTGTAAGCGACATTTCGTCTTATTAGGTACTATCAACTATACTGTGTATGAAATTGATTCCTTCCCAAACTTACTGGTTGAAATTCTTCAACTTAACGTCAAGCCTCGCAAATACACCAGTGACAAGATTGGCAGAATGTTAAATTCTGGGCTCAAAAAGTTAGGGGGGACCGCGATAGCTCCAGCAATTTTTAAGACGAACCCGAGCCCCAGGCGATGACCTACTGCCTGATCATGACGAAATACGAATAAGAATTTACGTAGCTGAAAAACAAAAGGCTGCTGGAGCTTACGACCTGCCAGCCGAGGTATTCATGTAAGGCGGCGCGAAGTGGTTAAGGTGCATGCATCAACTCTTATGCAGAATAAGTGTGCTCTGCTCAATCTACAAGTGACCTCGCCGTACTCGCCATCTCTAAAAGTATTCGACACAAGTCTCGATGCAGGTAACAGAGAACGAGGAAGGCCTCCTCTATGTCGGAAAGACCATTTCCATTTGGCCTCAGTTGACACAGAAGAGAAACGGTTGTCGTGCTCTGTGGACTCGGTAAAAATCGCTTAGGCGGTTACAGCGCCAATAAAGAAAGAGAAGAAGAAGCATTTACTTTAAAAAGTTTATTTATTTAATAAACGTCTCACTAGAAAAAATGTTTGAGTCTGAATTGTAAGCAAACATACATAACTAAATAAGTGCATAATTGACCGCCATAAAAGTCAACATATGGAAGCAATAAAAGCCTTTACAACCCAGCAGCTCTATTGCGTAATTAAGTACGGATTGAGTTTCTTTGTCTACTTGAGTTGTTAAAGTGACAAGCAACGCTGTAATAACTCCCGAGTCAATTAGACTCCTAAATTGCTTACTTACTTCAATTGTTCACATTTGTGAATTGCTACAGACATTATTTGCAGTGTTTCTACTTTTGCACAGTCCAAATGATATACATATTTGCGATGCAGCTTTTCAAATTTCGTGTTGATTGTAGAGTGTATTAAAGTATAAAAAACACTTTGAAAGAAGAAAGCGGTCATACAGGAAAGACAATCTCGAAATAGGTACATACACCCCTCAACAGATTTCAACTTACATTCAGAAATGGTATGTGTCGCCCTCACGATATTAAGTTTTCTTGATATTAAATAAAATGGATTTTTTCTCGAATCCGTTATGAACCCTATCGATATCAGACTGAAGGTCAACCGAATCCATAAATTTTGTTATAACAGTCAGGTAGGTAGGTAGGTGTGGCTGTCAGGAACACACATAGGTCACTAGTTACGGCCCGTTGTGATACCACAATCAAGAGTTTTCACTCCCCCTTGCTCAACCATTCTGAATCCTTGACGATGCTCAATAAAACTGAACAGGCTGTGCAGCGCGCTCTCCGTGGACTCGCCCTTCAGGTATTGTAAGACAACAATCGAATGTCAATATTGTAAGATAGGTAGTTACTAACTACCCTTTCTAGGGGTTTAAGTACAAAGGAATAAAGGCTAAAAGGTCTGAGATACTTTAAATTTGCATGTGAAAGACAATGGAGATAGATCTCCACGCCGTTGGTATGTAATTTGACTTAAAATTGGCTCTAAAGATGTTCATCATCCAATTTTCAGAGATTTCAAGCAGCCAGTTACGTGGGTATAATCCCATCCGGCCCGCCGCTTTATAGCACTTGAAGCTTTGTATCGCCCCTGCAATTCTCTCCCTTGTGACAGGCACGTTTACCACCCAGTTCTAATTTTTCCATTCACGTCGTGGTTCTGAAACCGCCTTGCTTCGGCTAATTTTTCTAAGTCTGGCAGTCTCGGAAGTCTGGCTATGCCATCGACATCGATTTTTGCCCCGATATTTGAACAACATCGATTAATTGCCTCGATGACTTCCATCAACGTTCGTGGCATATTAAAGTCCTTTCTCAAAAAAATTTGTAGAAGTTTTTGATTTGGCTAATTATTCCTGGTCCCGAAAGCTACTTTTGGCTTTTATAAAATCTGAAAACTTTTCCTATTCCTTTGACTTCATGTTTCAATTATTTATTTATTTTTAAAGTTTTAAGTTAACTTACTGTTGTTTTTTTTTGCATATTATTGTGAATATCATGCTATGGAATTTACACTCCATCATTTCACATTTTAAACACCCGATATTATGTGAACCTCGACACTTACTTAAGCATAACATCGATGCTTCAAACATCGTTTTGTGAGGTCGATGTCGCACCTCTACTCGAAAGTATCCTTGACACCACTACAGATGTCCTCTTAGCTTCCCGCAAAGCCTTCTTGTAAGCGCCCAAAAACTGCTTATATCTTTGCCACTCAGATTCGTGACTCAGCTGTGTAATGCAGGATTTCGGCAGTGAGTCCAATTCCCGAGGCCACCAATGGTGTTTACGCTTGCCCCTGGGTCTAGGGTCAGGACAAACTCTAGCCAAACCCTCTGAGCAAATCCGGGTAAAAAAAGTTAACCATATCCCTCGCAAGTGGGGCTGGGCTCACTAGGTGCTGGACATGGTAACTTACTTTTCAAAGTGTCTTTATAGCCTTTTTGGAACCTGCGGTGCAGTTAGAGAAAAGTGTGGAATCGTTTCAACATATCTATTGTCGAAAAAAGAGTGTTCGTTAAGAACTCACCAGATTTTAACCATATCAAAAAGATTGTCGTTACATAGTGTAAGGTCTATGATCTGCTGACGGTTTTTTCACAACAAAAGTAGATTCTGAACCCCTATTGAGTTGTTCACCCAAGGTTGTTGGATGAGCCCGACATCTACGTCGCCTTTATAAAGGCGATCAGCCGAGGCTACTCTAGATTTGCGAACGTTGATCTGCGACACCCTCAATTGAGGTTTCTGCCGCATTCTCCACTGCTACGACCAGCGTTGCCAGGTTGACGTTTTTAACGTCATTTGGACGCTGTTTGTATTGTATCCTGTTGACGTTTGGACGTTTTTTGTGTAAAAAATTGCGTTTTTTAACTTCCCAGTAATTTTTCTCTATGCACAATATATTCAATGTATAGCGTACTATTTGCTTGTATAGTGTACTATTTGCTACGCTCTCACGTTCGGCAAATTTGTTACTAAATCTTGTAAGTAGAATTGATTTTGAATTATTTTCGCACCAGGGTGGGAAATAAAGTCAATTGACCTTATTTCCGTTGATCTTATTACCTGTCACCAGCTTTTGTTTTAAAACGTTTCTTCTCTTTTTCTTATCTAAAAGGCATATTTACGTTCGATTTAGGGCTGGAAGTTCTATCTGGATTTTTTGAATGTATTAACCGATATCGGGATATCAAAATTAACGAATATTAATCGGATAATTAATTGGATAAAAACAAATATAACGAATATTAATTGGATAACCGGATTGCATCTGTATAAACGAAGATCTGGATATCCGAGTACATGGGTACTCCCAGCCCTAGTCCGTTCGCTTGAATTAAAGCAAACCTTTTGACCTCACTTCAGAAACATAAGTCACAACTTTTTGTATAGGGGTCATTGCAGCAAAGGCGACACCACAGATCTGAATTAAATACATACATAGATTGTTTTACTGTTAGAAACGCAGTCGTAGTGCAGCTATCTATGATATGTATAGTATTTTCACATCAAGTTGTTAAGGCATTTCTCGTGTATTGAAGGTGACAATGCAAGTAATAATTAACGCCCCGTCACAGCAAAATTTTTTTTTTCCCTAACATACAAATTTTTAAGCTTCTCATTGTTTAAATAACTCACTTTTATTAATATATAATAAATATTCATATCGGACCAGTAGATTAAATTATGTAATAAAGTTGTATGCTTTATTAGTTCCGTAATAACCTAATGTCTGTCCTCAAGTTTTAATATTTTGAGACTTGTCAAATTAATTGTTTAGAGAAATTGCTTACTTAGAGCAAAAACTAGTTAAAATGTCCCCCCGCCACGTTGGCATGCCCCATAATTTGTTGTATATATTTTAAAGAATACAGGGTGTACTAAAGTTTTGCACATATTTTTTTTTGAAACATGTTAACTACAAAAAATTTAAAATTAGGAAACCGATTAGGTACTATAAAATTTGAGTACATGAAAGACGAAATATGTAGCTATCTATCAAGTTTAGCCTAAGCGGATTTTTATTTTTTGTTTATTTATAGAGGGTTGATTTTACTGTTATCGGAATTCACCCTCAGACAATTAATATTGTTTCGGCATCATGGCTTTCCGAAAAGGGTTTGAGTTTCTCGTATTCATTTGCGATAAAAAAAGTGTTTGCCGACATTATTAGGGCTGTTCAGGATATTGTAGAAATGGTCTTGGATTTGCATTTGCAAAGTTTATGCTGGCTACTACGGCAACCTTTTGCATTTTATTGTTGTAAATTTACAAATGCACCGAAATATGCAAATGCAAGATCATATGCCTTGTATGTATCCTGAGCAGCCCTATACAATTACTTTTATTTTAATGTAACAATCTGTTTGTCTGTAGATATTCGTACGTCGTAAAGCGTCAGCGGTAAGTTGTAGTTTTACACTTAAATGCCTGCATTTGCTGTAAAATAAATCCAATGAATCTTATTTGTAAACATGCTTAGGTGCAAGTACAACCGAACATACTCCTGCGCATTCATATGTATTTATGCAAATACAAATATTCATCTGCAGTAGAGTCCGGTTATAACGACTTCCAAGGGACCGTTGGAAATATGTCGTACTAACCGGACGTCGNTTAATTCTGCTATAGGACATTTTTGCGCACCTATTTACTCATCGGTAATCACTAACCAACTGCCAAAACACTTCAGCTATCGAGTGCACATAACTTAAGTATTTTTGACGAACAAAAATGCAATAGTTTATATCAAGTGAATCCAAAATTGACGTTTGTCGAAAAAACATCGAATGAAAATGACAAATGTCGCTGTGAACTTAACGTTATCCAGACCAGACCAGAGATATGCGCCTTCGATGTTCAGTTGCTGCATAACATGTTGTGCGACGCTTCTAATTTTCTGTGAATTTTTAAAACTTTTATCGTTCTAACCGGACAATTTATTCATAAATTACGTTGCTTTAAGCGGAGTCATATTAAACGCACGTACTTTCAAAGTGATTTATATGAAAACTACAATTTGAGGTTGTGTTTACGTCGCTAAAAGCGGCCGGTCGTTACATGCGGAGTCGTTATAAACGGATTCTACTGCAGTTACATTCACATATTCACACATACATAGATATGTATATACGACTTCTGAAAAAAGCTTCAAGTCGCACTTCTTTGGAGCGAAAACCATACTTCAATCTTAGCGCTTGGACATCGCGGCTCCAGTTTCGTTCGGATGTTCAAGACGATCAGTAGAAGGCCGGAATAACACTTCAGTTACGATTGCAAAACGAAAACCATAATTTAAGGTATATTGATTCAAGGTCGAAAGGTTTAAGCGCGACTTGGGTAAACAGTAAAGATAAATGAACTAGTTTTGTGTAAATTGCAAAAGATCAATATGAGTTGAAGTGATTTAAAAAATTAATTTAAATAAATGCATGTATGTAAAGCACAACTTTTTTCGCATGTCTCGTGAAAAAAATACTATAAAATAAGTATCTATACTTTTGATCTCTTTATCGGGCATACATAAGTAAAATCTTTAATAAAGCCATGTTTACTTTACAATTGTAAGAACAGTATCGGTCATATCACCCAGTTTCAAAGTGACGTTGTTTGCCACTTAAGGTTACTTACTATCTTCTCTTTCAAAACGCTTTAAAACTTTGTTGAAAACTAAAAAAAATCAAAAAAATTTCATTCAAATTTCAAATTTTTTTCGCAGAAATGTTAGAATATTTCTGAGAATACAGTTTTATATCCTATTCAGTTTTAGTTCTAGTTTCAAGTGGCTAAAAATTACCGTTGATTTTTTTTTTTTTACTTGCTTCCATATTATTTCATATGGAAGAAAACCACAAAACCTTTTAAAAAAAATCAACGGTAGTATTTAGCCACTTGAAACTTGCACATTATTACACTAAAATTGAATGACCTACAAAACTGCATATTCTGAGAAAAAAGTTTGAAATTTGGAAATTTGTTGAATTTTTTTAGTTTTCTACAAAGTTTTCATCTTAGGCTTACATGGGTTTATATATTTTATTGAACCTTTTTGGTCCAACATTTTCACCAACAATTCACCTTTACGATTTTCTCCAGTTGTGCGGCATTTCATAGCACGGTTATTCGCAAAGCGAAATACATTTTTTCCTCTTCACTCCCTCGCGGCAACAATGACCCGGTTCTATAGTGAATGTCCTAGAAGCTTTACAGTATAGTAGGTAGCAATTTCAAAATGGGTGCGAATCATTGTTCTACAGAAATGCAATATACATATACTTATTTCAGACGAAATACCGTAAAAGTTTGAACGCATAATAATATTGGAAAATCACATCCATTGGGCCAATTGCAACGCAGGAGCGTTGTTGTTGTTGTTGTTGCGTTCGATATACTCAATAGTGCAACAGGTCGATTTAATCTAACCTTCACGGCCCCTTTTCTCACTTGGCTATTTTTAGTAATAGCTCGACTTCAGCACCACTTGGCAGCACGTTTTTGCAATAGTATTGCATACATATTTAAAACATTAGCCAAATCGGATCATAAATAAGATTTTTAGTAATAACTCAACTACAGCGCCAACTGTCGGATTAAATTGTGAAACTAAACCATCCAGAGACCCACTCAAATACACAAAAAGTTTCGTTAAAATCCGTACAACCATTTAGGAGGATTTCACTCACAAACACACCTACATTCAAAGATAGCTAAAGGTCGGTACGTTTGTAGGCCTCACACCCCTTTTCAAGTAGCCCAAATTTTCTCCATGAGTATGGGCTTGATTTCAACTATATACATATCTCCATACGAAGTTCCGGTACTGTACCATGAATACTTTCAGAGATATGCAGTATAAAAATTCGATTTATATGGGAGGTTCCACGCCCCCCTTTCCAACATTTGCCCTCTTTCTTCATGAGTATGCGATTGATTTCGTATATCTCCATACCAAGTTCCCGAACTCTACCATGAACACTTCCAAAGATAGGCAGTATGAAAAATTCGGTTTGTATGGAAGATTCCACGCCCCCTTTTCCAATAGTTCCAATTTTTCTCCAAGAGTATGCGATTTATTTCGTACATCTCCATACAAAACTCTAGAACTCTACCAAAAAATTTCTAGAGATAAGCAATATGAAAAACTTGGTTTGTATGGGAGATGTCACACCCCTTTTTACAATAGCTAAAATTTTTCTCCAAGGGTATGCGATTGATTTCGTATATCTCCATACCAATTTCCAAAACTCTACCATGCACACTTTCAGAGATATGTAGCATGAGAAATTCGGTTTGTATGGGAAGTGCCACGCCCCCTTTACATATAGATTTTTTTCAGCCTAAAACCATCCTTGGGACACGTGCGGCAGGTGGCAGTTTCAAAAAAATCGGTTCAGCCGCTCTCGAGCCTTGCAAAAACTAACAAACGGCTTTCTAAATATATATTAGTTCAGATATATTATATATTATAATTATACTTTGACAGTATCCGTTGTTTCTGATTGGCGCAAAAAAATCTTGCCTAGTGACGAATTCGCCCCTTGATATGGTCGTTACTTAAAGCTATTTATATTCGAAATTGAATGAAAATTGGAAAACAGGAATCTATAAGCTTATCCAGGCAAAAAGCTACCTACGTACCGAATTTTAAGCAAATCGGACCATAAATACGATTTCTTCGAACAGATCGGTCCCTGGTCCACTTCTCGGACAAAATGGATCATATGTGCTAATATATGCTAAAAAGCTACCTACGTACCGAATTTTAAGCAAATCGGACCGTAAATACGATTTTTTTCGAATTCTCGGAAAAAATTGACCATATATCCTAATATATGCTAAAAAACTACTTACGTACCGAATTTTAAGCAAATCGGACCATAAATACGATTTTTTAGAATAGATCTGTCCCTGGTCCACTTCCCAAAAAAAATTTATCACATATGCTAATACATGCTAAAAAGCTACCTGCGCACCGAATTTTAAGCAAATCGGACCGTACATTCGATTTGTTCGAATAGATCGGTCCCTGGACCACTTCCCGGAAAAAATGGGTCATATATGCTAATATATGCTAAAAAGCTACTTACGTACTAAATTTTAAGAAAATCGGAATATAATAAGATTTTTTCGAATAGACCGGTCCCTGGTCCACCTACCCGAAAAAAGTAATAGCCTAAAACATGGTGGTTACCGAAAGCTATTTGTATACAAAATTTCATGAAAATCGGACCAGCCGTTCGCGAGATTACCTGTTGCAAAAAAAGGGACTTCTCTTTATATAATTAGTATAGAATAGATAAAAGGCAAACAATATCACTTTTAAATGGTGTTGCTAATGATATGACCGGCACTGTACATACATATGTATTAATATGTACTGGCAAAAAAGGCATGCACTTTCAATAAAATATGTTAATTTGTTATCACAGTTTTGAGCTATTGCATGGCATAAAACAATTACATAGCACACAACTAAATAATCCGGCTGTTGGCTTTACCTTAACGGGAAGAGGAAAAGTTCACGTGTATTATCTAGTTCCGGCCATATTAATACTTCCTATGATTTCAGACTACGTACATACACTAGGCGACAAATGAGTGTGTACACCTTGTTCTAATATTATATTCACAATTATTTTCACGAACAATGTTTTGCACTGGCGTTGATTTTTTGAAAGTTTGTTGCTAACGGTCTCCCGCATTTTATTTCATAAGAAATTCATGCTTATTTGAAGAAAAAATACAAAAATCGCCTACTGTGCAACACTTATTAAAAGTGATTAGATGTTTTAAAAAAGTATGCGTGTTTAATTTCTGCAATAAGTTTGACAGTCTGCCGATTTTATGTAATATTAACTTTTGTTTTATACAGTGCATATATGTGTACATATGTACGTATAACCGACTTCGGGTTTTGAACGGAAGTGTGTTAAACCGACCGACCGGAAGTCCATTTTTTTTAATGGGATATATATACATGTTTTTATGTACCATAGATTCGGATTCTGCACATACATATGTATGTAAAATTACACAACTTTTTTTAAACTTTTTTATCGGATAAGTCTTTTTAAATCTCTGAATGACCTTCGAACTTCAACTTGTCCTGAACTTCTAAAATAGACGAAAATATTTTTATTGATAAACGAAAAAATATAAACCACCAAGTCGGGTATGCTCTATTTTTAGTAGTATTACTAACTTCGGGTTTCGACCGAAAGTGGTTTAAACAGACCGAAAGTCCATTCTACAAAAAAGTTTCGGTTAAGAGTTATGTATTTTTTCCCGCATAGATCCCCGACTAGGGAGTTCATATTCGTGCGGCTTCCAATAACAAAAATTGTCTCCATTTTATAAGGGCTGGACAGGTGGTCTAGGACACCCTATATACTCAGCTTCAGGAATACGGTTTCAAATTCCCCTAAAAATGTATTTGGTGGACGGCAATATTTGATAATATAAATGGCCATCTCCGACTTAGTCAAACTTTTATCAATTGATAGCTTTGGCGACGAGTTTTGTAAGAATAAGTGTTCTAATCTCAAATTTTTGAGCAATTTAGCTCAAGTAGTTACTAAAATAATGCATTTTTTTCAGAGATGTGGGCGTGAAGCAAGAACAACATAGGCCAGTTTTGTTGAGATGAACAAAGTTCCTTCAGTAATAGTACCTACAATTTTCATCTCTCCTTCATAGCTTTCTATATCCATATCTATACGTAGCACCAATACAAACACCGATATTTAAAAATACCCATATTTATGGCCTTTGGAAATGCCCGCGGTCATTCACACTGAACTCTACAAAAATATTTTTATTAAAACGCAGACGTATGCAGTTTAGATGTTGGGAGTTTCACTGCCTGAGAAAAGATTGCCTGATTGGCGTTTGCTAACAACTTTGACTTTGAAAATTGCAAATTATTGAACAAATCTGGGAAAAATCAATTAGCTTTACTATTACATATATAGCATTGAGAATTGAAAGCAAAAGTTTAAGTTATTATCTACTTGCTTATTATTTATTAGTGTTTACGTAAACTGTACACTGAGGTAAGTAGATCAAAACTAATGTACCAATTTATATATGTAGGCATAAATATGTACATTGACAGTTCATACGTTTGCTTAGTATTTGGCCCAGCTGCCCCTCAATTTGTGATGTGCGCCTTGACACTGCCACACATCGGGAGGAGAAGCTTTTTCATGACCGAAAAACACTGGGAGGTTTACTATTGCCTGGCGAGGAGCTGCTGCTAATAAAGAAAAAAATTGTTTGGATGTTGCTCCGATCAGTTATTAAACCTGTGTCCTGCCAGGTGGCAGTGCACACCTCTATCTACTCGACTACTAAACCTTGTCGGAATAAAAAAAAAACTGTCTCTAAAATCAGCAAATTGAAAAAGTAGTTGGGAATAAACTACTTTTAAACCAATACTGCAGGCGAAAGAACGACTCTTCAATACTTCCTTTTTATCTCGCTTTTATTAGCTTGTGATGTAACTATGGTGCGCAAAAAATATGCAGCGATTTCCATTATCAGGTTACATAACTGATGATAGTACGAATGCAATTTCCAAAGATTGATTTCGCGTGTTATTCTATTCGTTATAATAGTTTTAGAATCATTGAATTTAAGACTGAAAAGATGAAAATACATTTATAGTTTAAAAAACTAAAAACTCGCTTTTATTACAATGCGAACTAAAAATACCCGCCAAAACGACGCCAAAGCGGTAATTACTTATTTCCCAAGAGGTCTCATCGAACGCAGAGATAAATAGTGCATACGAACTAAATATTTTGAAGTCTCTAAGTTATCCGCATGCGTTAATATCATGAAGCAGACATTCGCACAAAACAAATTGAAACACAAAATCTTGATTTTGAATATTTTTTTTCGAATTTTTATTGGTAATCAAACAACCGTCAAAGTTAACTCCAAATGTTCAATGTGGACGATTGTGTTTTCCAAGAAGCTCTTTTTCATTTAACAAGTTAAATGGGTCCAATTTGAACGTAATATTATTATGAGACAGGACAGGTCCTTCCCAGTTTTGACGGAGCTGGTGGTATTGCTGAACGTATTAGTGTCACGGTAATAATAAATTCAGACATCGCGACATAGAAGCAACTTTTTTCGTGCTGTCGAAAGCGGCTTTGAAGTCGACAAATGGATGGTGAGTGTCAATTAGAGATGGACATATTTCAGCCAGTGATGTAGCCAGGATTTTGGAAAAGGGGGATGACAAAAAATGTTCAGCCCTAACTTAAGTATAAAACACACAATGGTTAGAGGTGTCGCATGTACTGTTACATTGTTTTTTCACGCTTTCCTGGTTATCAGGTTATATGGTTATGTAGTTATATTTTTATTCAGTTTACAACAACAAAGTACACTCCACAATAATAATTTTTAACCAGATAACCTGTCAACATCGTCACATGAGCTAATAAGCTCTTTTGCAAGAGTGCCGGGCAGGGCTGCCAACTTGGTTCAAACCGTGCCATTTTTGGCCCTATTTTATTTCATATGGCACAAAATTTTTCAATTAGGCATAAAGTGCCAAAATGGCACTTTTGAAAAATGGTCATATTTATTTCAATACATTTTTGTGAAATTCAACTAAGATTTTCTAATTTCTATGGTGTATACAACTGGTTTATTTTACTTTGACATTGGACTTTTGTTTTAAGAATGTGTTTCTAATTTTGGTGTTAAATGAGAAGAATTAAAAGGAATAACACTTTTGTTTTTCTATTTGGCACATTTTGGCACTTTTTTAACCTTTATTTGGCACTTCATAGCTAAGTATAGTTGGCAGCCCTGGTGCCAGGTCACTTGCTCAATTTGGTGAATACCCCTAATGTAAAACACATTTCTCATTAACTCATAGAAGTCTGAAATTATTTTTTGACAGCATCCTATCAAGTACATACATACACATACATATGTACACACTTACAAAAATATCATGTTACATATTCACATAAAAGCTTATATACAGAAAGGGAAGAATAAAAACGTGCCTAGAATATACACAAATAATTAACAAAATAAAGAATGACTTCAACAAGATGACTCATACTTACATGAATGCATATGTATGTTTACAACAACGATCTTGAATGTGTGCTAAGCTTGGATTCTATCGAAAATTAATTAACAGCGGCTTTAGATCATACATTTCTTAAGTCTTGACGGAGTCGAGAGGAGTTTTTGGGTCCTGCTAAAATTTACGTTTTTTTAAACAAAACACGTCTTTAATTAAAAATGCATTTTATTAAATATTATTAATTTGTTAATGTCTCTCCTTTTGACCAAGCTGAGAGGCTGATGGCTTTTAAAGAAACTTTTTTTTTATTACCAAAGTATACTCTGAGGTAGAGATGGGCGCCAGAACAACTATTCAATTCCGATACCGTCCATGACGACATTCAATGTTTAGGTCGCAAAAATGCATTTTATTAAATATTATTAATTTGTTAATGTCTCTCCTTTTGACCAAGCTGAGAGGCTGATGGCTTTTAAAGAAACTTTTTTTTTATTACCAAAGTATACTCTGAGGTAGAGATGGGCGCCAGAACAACTATTCAATTCCGATACCG
The DNA here is from genome assembly GCF_001687245.7 of Rhagoletis zephyria. Classification (NCBI taxonomy): domain Eukaryota; kingdom Metazoa; phylum Arthropoda; class Insecta; order Diptera; family Tephritidae; genus Rhagoletis; species Rhagoletis zephyria. The sequence goes on along the minus strand of NW_016158968.1, from coordinate 9,806 downwards.
TCCATGACGACATTCAATGTTTAGGTCGCAAAAATGCATTTTATTAAATATTATTAATTTGTTAATGTCTCTCCTTTTGACCAAGCTGAGAGGCTGATGGCTTTTAAAGAAACTTTTTTTTTATTACCAAAGTATACTCTGAGGTAGAGATGGGCGCCAGAACAACTATTCAATTCCGATACCGTCCATGACGACATTCAATGTTTAGGTCGCAAAAATGCATTTTATTAAATATTATTAATTTGTTAATGTCTCTCCTTTTGACCAAGCTGAGAGGCTGATGGCTTTTAAAGAAACTTTTTTTTTATTACCAAAGTATACTCTGAGGTAGAGATGGGCGCCAGAACAACTATTCAATTCCGATACCGTCCATGACGACATTCAATGTTTAGGTCGCAGATCGCCCATCCCAACGTTTCAGATTTGCACCGCGACCCATGGGACCCGATATTATTACTTAATAAAACTCACATCGCTTTCAAGCAAATTTGAAATAATATACATAATAGTATATACACATACATATGTAAATTTTTTGGAATATTCTAACCTTGACATACTGAAAAACAAGGCGGCGCCATGAGAAATAACGCTCCTTGGAAAAATTTTGCATACGAGATATAAAGCCTAACGATCTTATTACAGTACAATACAAAAAGTAAAGGTGTTAGTTACAGGCGAATTTAGATTTTCGAAAATACTCAACCTCGTATACAATTATGTATATATGTAGATATATAAATATATCTTACTGATATATTGTTAGCAATTTAAAAGAAAATTTCATATGCATTCATACATACATATACCTACACGTATACATACATACATATGTGTGTACATATGTATCTGTAAGATTTTCTTTTAAATCTGTTGCTTTGGCCTTGATCTTCTTTGGTGTACGTTTGAAGGGCAGAAAACTCCACTGTCCTCTACTTACTCTAACACCTACACTCGCTATTGCCTAACAGGAGACATAAAAAAATCTATGTACTCGCGAATCTAGTTGTCATATGTATGTATATAGTTTAACTGTGTTTTTAGTTTCCTTTATCCTAGCATCAGAATTTTTTAAGAGGACTTTGAAATTTCAAGGATATGATAATTTAAAAAATTATTTTAAAAATTTCCTGCAATGTAGAATAACAATATGGGTAACAAATGAATGAGAACATTTCGTAGAACTGGAAACATAAATTTAGGTGCACAAAGACGAATATGTATTGAAAACGTCCTTTTAAAATTTCATCCTTAAGTATCCTTGAAAATTTGCAATATTAATTTATGAGAAAGTTATACTTTAAGTCCAATATACATATACATATGCACGTCTACTCTCTCGAATTTCGTTTTTCTAGCTCGGTTAGTTTAGGATAAAAAAAATCAATTCAAAATGGAATTCTGGAATATCCTTAAAAATTTCCAATATTTGCTAAAAAAAAAAATTATACGTTGGGTACCAATGTATACACTACCACAACACCATCAACAACAACTTTATTTATTCTATTTTAGAGATAGGACTTGATCCAAGACAAAAAAAACTTGAGTGAAAACCAAAAAGAATTAGCTTCATAAGAAGTAGATTGTGGGATACACGATCAAAAGCTTTTGAAATGTCAGTGTAGATGACATCAACTTGGCAAGTCGGTTTGTGAGGTACCAAACGTTTTTCCGTCCCCTGTTGACTACAAAATCTAGGTAGTTTAGAATCTAGACAGAAAACAAATTTTTTATTGTATTTTTTGTTTCCTACGTAGATCATATTTCCACTACTTATATTGCGTCTATCGTTTCCATTGTTTTGCTTTTCTTTGTTTACAGGTGGTGCCAACCAGAGCCTCTCTGAGCACTAAACCAACAACTTCAACTGTTCATAGTTCGATCACAGTTTGCATGTACATAAATATATATGTATGTAACTATGTGCTTATTCGTGCTCACATTATCATCTATAAATAATTAACTCATCGAAACTCGCATTTCAGTTGATTCCATTCAACAGCCTAAACCTGTTGATGGCTGTGAGCGCGCGCGCGTGTGCATCAAGTAATTCGTTCCCCGGTACACATACATATATAACGACATAAATACCAAGAAAATAGTAATATATAAAAATAAGCGTTGAAAAGTGTATTTAGTGTGTTTTGTATTAAAACAAATTTTTATAAATATATACAGGTAAACAGAAAGAAAGCAGTTGCAATGAATAAATTAATAAACTTTTATTTGATTAAAATTTTTTAATTGGAATCGGGTGTAATTTAGTTGATTGATAACATCAAAATATCACAAGTTGGCATAATAATGACAAGCTTGCATTTAATGACTTTTAATTGAAATGTTAAACAAACTACATATGTACATTATACCCTGTCGCGATGTATGTGCCAAAAAGAGTTCAATTTGTTCCAAGCGATTTTTAACACTCACTAACAGAGTATTTCAGGGAAGAAATTTTTCGGCACCCTGCAATAACGGCTAAATCAGTTTTTATTGATATCCGATTTCTATAAATGATACACTGCCGTTCAGATATTAAAAAGCTGACATGATTCCCCCATAAAATATTATCCTAGCATTTCAAATTAAAAATTTATATATTTTTTGTAAAAACGACACCCAGTAATCAATAGTAAGACGCTTTAAAATTTACTCCTATGGAAGTCTAAACTTCTCATTCGACAAACGTTCATTTATCATAAATAGTAATATAATAATCAAACGAAAATTGTGAAGAGATCCTACTAAATATAAGATATAAATGAAGAAAATGAGGTCCATAAACGTTACCAGATAAAGTACAACCCTATTAGGCAGCTAATCGGTGAGCGCCGGGAGCAATGTTGAAGAACATCGCAGTCCTCTTCGCAAACTGTAGAACCTTGTCAGGCAGAAAGCCTGCACCCAGGGGACTGATTCGCAGTGTGCAGGGTACTCACATAGAATATGTCCCACTGTCCCCCCTTTCGTTTGCATCTCCTATAGATCTTAACATTGGTCAGCGCCAGATGAAAGTAGTGGGATGCTTACAGGGAATGTGCCATTAGAACAACCACCAATAGTCTAGCTTTATGTCATATGCTCCGCATATAATCCTAGACACCTTGCAACCTTGCGTTTTAGTACGCGCCTTTTTCGCATGCCGGATCATTGGCAGGCCTAGCTCCCGTATAATTGCTTGGATGCAAATCGACACTTCCTCTAACAGCATAATTTCCGACAGGGCGCCTTCTTTGGCAAACCTGTCGTCCTCCACGTTTCCCAGGATGCCCGTGTGCCCCGTAATCCAGTAGAGATGCACGTCAGTACCAGTATGTAACAATCCAGCCTAATAGCCCGAACACAATGAAAACGACGAGCTACAAACCACAGCTGTCAAATTATTTTAACACGTACTCTTATGTAGATAATTATTTTGGCGACGACCGGGCTACGCGACGGCTGTGGTTGTGGCCAGATTAGATCTATTTCTATTTTTCTGGCGACAGATAAGGTTCTTCCTCTTCTTTTATGTCAAACTCATACAAATTCATGATGTCGCTGCCGCGTTCAAAGAAATCATGTCGCCATCGACAAAGCGTTTAGATAATGAAGATGACAAATTGGAAGCTGTGGTCCGTAGCTCGTCGTTTTCAATGTGTTCAGAACTTAACTGTCAATGTAGGGATTTACCTGTTTGTTTATTTACTAGGTTGCTTTTCAGTAGCTCCGCCGCTCTCCTTATGGCCAATACTTCCGTCTGAAAAATGCTGCAGTAGTTCGGTTTGTTGAGACCGAGTTCCACGCAGACGACTGCTGCCCCTACGCCTTTCCCCGTCTTCGACCCGTCTGTGTAGACATTCAACGAGCCAGCACTCTTCATACCCTCATGTGTTTGATCCATGATCCTATTTAAAACGTTTCTTTGTATTTATATACATACCCAGAGCCGCCAAGACAAAACCTGGACCTGGTAGTAAATATATGTGAGCTGGCATCCCCACACAATTTTTTTAAATTGTTTAAGGAATATCCAGCGATCTTATGATTCAACTATTCACAGAGGGCTTTGCAAAACAGTTGTACATAGAGTTTTTGCTGCAGCTACACATATGACCGGAGCACAAAAAACCTTTGTACTGCCAATTATTTCGATGCCATTCTCGGTTCTATGAATGTATTTTTGAAAACTCGTTTCACGATGCTTAAAAACCAAACAAAATTTATCAATTACGATAAAACCCCAAAAATGTTCTTAAAACTCAATAAAACCAAAATATTTTAGACTAAACTAAAACTTATAATTTTATTGGAAAGCTTATTAGAAATTTTTAACTGATAAGGAATTTTTACCCCCATGCAATTATGAGGTCGCTGTGGCTGAGTGGTTAGAGGTGAGTACTACCACTCCGTAAGACCTGCGTTCGAGCCGATGCCCGATCAACATTTAAATTAGAAAACATTTCTTTTTATAACAGCAGTCACCCCTCGGCAGACAGTGGCAAACCTCCGTGTGAATTTCTGTCTTGAAAAGGCCTCTCATAAAATCCATTAGCCGTTCGGAGGTGGCGTAAAACTGTAGGTCCCTCCATTTTGTGTAACAACATCAGAACGCACGCCACAAATTTTAGGAGAACGTCGGCCAAACACTTAACACATGTGTAAACGCCAAAATATTATTATATTATACATAAAATATCTGAAAAAATCTGGGCCCGGAGGAAACGCACCTATCGCCCTTTTCCAAGTAAATAGTGTTGTTTCGAAAGAAAGAGCAGGTTCTTTTAGAGAATTTCTTCTAAGTAGGTACTTATTTTGTATAATTTATGTTTTCTTAAAGAACTCTTAGATGTGTCCAGTCGACCACATATTGAGGTCGAAACATCGACATTAAAAATTAATGATCTAAAACCTGTGTTTTATGTATTCTCTGGGCCTGGAGCTTATCAAATAAAAATTACATCAGTTTACAATTCAAAGGCCGATAAACAAAAACAAAATTTTTTTTAAATTGTACAAAGTGGGATTTACACGGATTTTTTAAAGAAACTATATTTTTATTTAAAAAAAGTAACCAAAATGAATTAACAACAAAAATAGTATGTTAAAACTCGTCAAAATGTGTCGCGACTAAAACTTCTTCGACAACTCTATGTATGTACGTATGTATGTATATTGGCACCAATACTTACAATGCAGAACAAAATGTATCAATTGATAAAAAATAACCCACTTGTAGTTAGCTTTTTTGAGGGATTTCTATATGGCCTGTAGTTAGCTACAATATTTAAATATCCCGCACTCTGCAAATACTTTTTCGAATTGAGGACAAATAAAAGGGAGATTGAAATTTCAAATTATCATTTTGAAGTCATGTTTGACCGAGTTAGAATATGGGACCACCTACAGCAGAATATGGAAAATAAAAATATATAAAAAAAAAAAAATATTTTGTTATTCTTATTAATATTTTGTCCAAAAGTAATTAGTTACGTCAAATGCAGAGGTAACCACCTTTGACTACATCTAATGCAGCTAGCTTTCGTAAAAGAAAATATACAGATATTAAAGCCGTCATCGATTCGCCAACAATTAGCGAGTGGCGAAACGAACGAACTCAATGAAGTACAACCAAACTCGCTATCGTCTATTCGTGCTAGCTAACTTTGTTGTTGCTTTCACGTGCAAAATTTTTCGTTAAGGGACCGGAACTCAAACATAGCGAGCGAGCAGTGGCGAATCGATGACGGCTTAAGTGACTTTTAGCTCCTTCCTAATCAACTTAAAGTTAGCTTATATCAAAATCACTAACTACAACAGAAAAGCCATTTGAGATGCCAAAAAAACTCAATAACTGCAGTAATAATCTTTACCTGCCAATATTTTTGTTAAAATTTGTAGATAATTATATATTCAGTTTTATAAAAGCTACCTGCGACAATTTATGGCCCTTTTATCTTCTTTTTTTAAAAGCTCGATGAAAAATAGTAAGCTTAAAGGAAAAACGGGGTTTTTTCCAAAAAAAACTGTACCTAAAGAGTTTTACCTGTCACCCCACGATTTAATACTTAGGTTATTATACTCGTCGTACATATAAAATAGTTTCAATGGTTACCGAGTCTTGTTACAAAAATCATTAAATGGACGCAACTAAAATGCTACATTTAATAACATGGTTGCGAGTACTTTTCTCTGGTATAGCAATTATAAGACATAAAAGACTAGTTAAAATGCCAAAGTACAAGAACACAGATATTAGTCATGACGAAAATGTTTTTTTTTTACAAAATTGCACTTCATTTCCTATCCAGTACGACAAAGCGCAACCAATTACCTTCTGTTAATGTAGAAACTAACTTCAAATTGCTATATATGTAATCACCTAGCAGCCTCCTTGAGATAAACCAAATGCTTACACTTTTGATAACTTTGTAAATACATAATTCAATATTTGTTGAAAAATCATCTAATTTTGGGCAATCAACTATTGCAGCATTTAATGCTAAGTAATTTTAAATTGGTTTAAAAGACAAAAGAAACACACTGACTTTGAAGTGCTTTAAGCCAAATGCATTTTAAATGGTTGAAATCAAATGCAGCGTCGGATAATTGACAGCTTCCTAGGACTTCGCCATGTTCAAGTAAACAGTTCGTTCCAAGGATGAAAATCAGATCTTCAATTACGCATCGTTAGTCGTCAGTTGCGCATCGATATTTAAACTAGTTTCTTTCCGTACTGGGTACAGAGCGTCGTATGCAAATATGAACATATGTATATGTGCTCGTACGTATTTGGGTGCCCAGTATGTCATNAATTTCCCTATTTGAGGGATATTTTGCATCAAAAATTATTAAAAGGGAAAAAAGGGACACTTCATATAAATAAGGGATTTTCTTTTGACGCAGTTATTGTTGCATAATTGATCAAAATTCAAGAATATTCGACATTCTTACGTAATTAATCGTTCTGAAGATGTGATGTGGAGTGAAATGGTATATAATTGTTAAAAAGTATAAGGACAATTTCGAAAATTTTCTTACGTTAACCAATTCAAGCGCTGAGTAAGAAAGAATCTTTTCAGTTGTAACTGGTGTTTCATGTAAAAAGCGGAACAAATTATCTGATGAAATGTTAAATAGCACATGAATGTGCTTAAATTTTAAAGTCACCAAAAAAATTCTTTTAGGCCCTTAGTTAGTGAGCAAAAAAATGAAAGTAAAAAAATTAATGAGTGAAAAAAATGCAGAAAAAGGGGTTTTTTCTTAACAGCGGTCGGCCCTCGACAGGCAATGGCAAACCTCCGAGTGTACTCCTGCCATGAAAAACAGCTTCTCATAAAAATACACTCGCCATTCGGAGTCGGCGTAAAACTGTAGGTCCCTCCCCTTTGTGTAACAACATCAAGGGGACCAACACAAATTGGAGGAAAAGCACATATGTGTAAGCGCCAAACTATTATTATTATTTTATATGAATTTTACTTCTTTACTACTGAAACATGTATATGTTTAAATTCGTTGGGAATTTTGTGGGATAAATTTTCAAGATGTGGGTAATTGAGGGATTTTTTCCCCATTTCCGTGGGATATTTAACAGAGAATGTCTGGCATCACTGATTTGGGTGCCCAGTATGTCATAAAAAGTTAAACAAATATAATAATGTGCATGTACTATATGCATATGCACAAACCTAACTTCAAGTTAATTCATTAATTGTCGTATGTAATACCCTGCAATAATCTCTCTAATTTACATACAATACTCGTACATATGTATTTACATACATACATACGTACATATGTATTTACTTATTTATACAGTTCCAATAAAATTATTAATTCTAATTACACTTTGTATTCACTTAACAAAAATTCATACCAGCTCAAAGTCTAGAATTTTTCCAAGTTTTGGAGTGACAAGTTTAGAGTGACAAAACCCAAAAATAAGCAGAATATTATGTTGAAATAACTATTGACTTCATCGGCAGTGAGTTATTTCACAAAGGTTCTTAATTTGTTGATGATAATCGAGGAGAGCAGTTTTAATCAGAAACGTGAACCGGATGAAAAATTTGGTCGGTTCGGTTCAGCGGTTCGAACCGTTGTTGCACTTTTGGATTGGTTCGTCAAAACGGTTTTTTCGGTCTTTGAACCGGGGTTTGGGTTCGGTTTAACGGTTCGAAAAACAAACAAAAAAATAAGGCGCAAATTTAGGTGTCAAGGCGCAAGGTTAAGGGTCAAGTGAGATGGGCTGCCTTTACATTTGATATTGTCACATGGTAAAAAACATGGTAGGTATTACTATGTTTAACGAAATGAAGAAAAAGTGGGTACGTTTATCTATTGAAAATTGGTTGCAACGAACCTATAAACCTTTACAGAAAGTGGTTCGGTTTTCAGTTCGGATCAAACATTTGTGGAAAATTTCGGTTCGGTTAATGGTTCAGAAAAAAGCGGTTTTCCGGTTCAAAAACGGTTCGGTTCAAAACCGGTTCACGTCCCTGGTTTTAATACAAACCTGCCCATCAGCGATAGTTTTATCATACCGAAGTAACCCACAGGCCTTAACCCTAATCGTCTCTGTAAGAAAATTTGAATCGATCGTCCATTGGAGACTCAAACGCGATAGGTTGGCAGTCATCAGCGTTGTGTCAGCTGTTTCAGAAGTATTTTTTTGGCATATATGTACATTTACAAAATGTTTTTATAGTAGAATCGTGATAACTAATGCTTATAGAGCTAAATCATAGTAAAAAATAAAAATTTTAAGGAACAATTTTTTTTTTTTTTTTCATGTAAGTTACCATCTCACTGAAAATCACCCGCACAAACCTCTATCCTTCGCACCACCGCGATGGACCCATATCGATGATTATGCAGGTCGAGACCCTTCATAAAACGGAATGCTTCGGGCAAGCTCGGGAGCTACTATGCCTTATCCGGATACAGTGGATCTCTGTCCGGGCGTACGTGGTACGAAATATATTTATATACAAAACGTCGACAGAAAGAGAATCTCTGCCTCAACTACTTACATATCGACGGCTGAGTGTAAGATCGACCTACCTCGGCAGCCGGTTCGAAAACTTCCTATCTCAGGAACCTATTCAAAGACGCCTCAGAATTTGGTTGAAGAACGAACTATTTCAGAATTTGATCGAAAATCGTCCAATATTAGAATTTGGTTCAGAAATGCCCCATCTCAACTGAAAATATATAAAAATATGTCGAGAAAGAGCGTTTTTTGATTCGAATTTTAAAATAGGGCATTCTTCAACCAAATTCTAAAAAATTACGTTCTTGAAAAGTTTTCTGCGATAGTACGTTTTCGAACTGGCTGCCGAGATAGATCGTTCTTCCACTCAGCTGTAAAGCTTGAGTGATGGGGAAATCAGGAAAAATAAACTGGTTGGATAAAAAAATTACCTTGACTTTTAAAATTACCTTCAAAAATAGAAATTTCGATTTTTTTTTTACCTTAAATCATATAGTTTTACTGTTTTTTGTATCAAGGAATTCATTTCCTTGGTTACGAGAACCGTCTATTTTCGAACTACCTCTAAATTAACCCAAAAGAAGTCGCAAAATTGTCATGGAGTACACGAGAAGTGGGTCTGAAAAAGTTGTGAACTTGCCCCGAAATAATCTCGATTAAGTCTTGATACAGACCCACATAATCCCGAAATGTTTCCGAAATACTGCTGAATTAGTTCCTGAAATAGTCCTGATCAGGCCCCGAAATGGTAGAAAATTTCGTGAACTTTCCCCGAAATGATTCGAACAAGTCTTAAATCAGTACCAAAATGATCCGCAACTAGTTCCAA
>NW_016158967.1:101652-102343 GCF_001687245.7 Rhagoletis zephyria | reverse complement strand
AAGTATAGTGTCGCAAATCTTTTGTATACCTTCCAGCAGGATTTGTGGAGGTATATCGCTGCCGATTACCATATCAGTTTGAGCTGGTATGTGGAAACTTGGGTCAGCAAGTTCAAAGATCTTGAATCGCTGCCAGTTTTCACGGCTAATGGTGAATGTAGAGGCATGTGCCTCGTGAGCTGAGGTAACACGATAGCCTGTGTGTTTATCCATTGCATGGTTTTGGGTGTAACCAATGTGAGTGGACAAAGCTTTGAGGAGCTTTGTACTACGTGTCCACCCATGCCGGAAATTTCGAACTTGGAATGTTCGAATGGTAGTTTCAACCGTTTCTGAACTTTCGAGGAAATGAAAGTTCTCTGTGAGCCTTGATCAATCAAGCCTCTAAGTTAAAACAATTCCCTTCGTGTTCAACCGCGACCAGGTCAGTTGGAAGGAGAATTTTGCTATCATTGTCGGTGCGCAATGATCGTATTTGTGCTTGTTTGGAACAGCACGGTTGCTCGCTAGAATTGGAGCTTGACTGGGCTTGTCGAGCGAGAAGCGTCGACTGGACAGTAGTGTGTTGTACGGCGGTTTCATTCGCTCGCGCATTGGAGTGTGGAGATTCTGATTTGGGATTCATGTGCTTCAGGGAGTGATGCCGTTGTTGGCAATGTGTACATGACCACTTGCTCGGACACTCATTAGT
>NW_016158967.1:89559-98278 GCF_001687245.7 Rhagoletis zephyria | reverse complement strand
TTTTTTTTGTCAATGTGTCCATGTTTAAAGTGAAATTGTGAAAAAACTAAAGCAGCTAGAAAATTGTGGTTTGTTGCATTATATGTAAATAGCATAGCAGCTACCATAAGAAAAAAAAATAGATTTTTCGACCAAAAGCCCCTTTAAAATGCCGACGACAAGTCACCAAAGAGTTTGCTAATTGCTTGTGTACATAATTTTTATAAGTTTTGGAGTGAGAGCATACACCGGCACATACATATGTATGTATGTTTCTTCGAACAAGAATTTTGATATAACTTAATACAATATAAACAATTTTCATATTTTGTTTAGTTAATCAAAACTATTAATATGAATTTTTTACCAATTTTAGAATTCTTTTCAACTAACATGCATTTTTACTACCTATTATATACATATATTATATATATTTATATATACATATACTATATACTCGTACAAGAAGCGAACTTGAACACATGCTTTTTGAGTTTTTGGATTTTTTTATGTCGTTAAAGCAATATTAACTACTCAATAAATTATATTTAACAAATGGTCATGCATATATGAAGATCCGAAATGCTAACTGATATAAAAGTACAATTCATATAATTTAACTTTTAATTTATTAATTTTTATAAAAACATATACATGAATATGTTTCTGCACTCACCAGCTACCTAGCAACGCAGCCAGGCACTTGCAACATAACAGAATATTTACGTTTTTTGCTGTTAACTCGTGTTCAAATGTTAATCGCAATTTGGTGAAATTCCATGGATTTATTTTTCAGCCAAACAAATTTACTTTCTAAAAATTTGCACCTTCTCTATCTATCTAAGTTCTCTGCTATTGATCTGCTTTCGTCTTCACCTCGCTGTCCTCCATCCACAGACAAATTATTAAATTTCTGGGAATTGCCACGACGCCATCAATATTAACCCTAGGTTACGAAATAATTAGGTTTTCGCATAAGTTAACATTTAATAAGCCATACTCGTACATTTTTTATGGAGAATAATAATAATTCGTTTAAAATTCTACATGTAAACATGTTCTCGACGATACGTGTAACTTTCATGAAAATTAACTAAAAAATTCATGTTATATTAACAGCTGGAATGAAAAAAACTATGTCCGCTAAAATGGGTTAAAATTAAATTTGAGTTGACATATTTACACGCATACATGCAGGCATACATATGGACATATACAGTGGACTAGCACTAGCTTGGACAGAGCATATCTTGTACTTTGATGTGGTTGAATCTTTTTATGGTACTGAAGATTTGCTTACGGGTGAAAAAAATTAAAAATCATCCATGGATATATGTAAATATATTTTTATAAACGCTTTGAAGTTTAGAAATTTTTAATATTCAAAACTAAATAGAATAATTTTTTTGTAATTATACAAACGGTGTTCAAGGTACATTGACCCACCTGTACCAAAATCGAGGCGCTTCATGGACAAAAATTTTACAATTTCGGACCGAAAAATGTGCAAACGAGCAAAGTTGCCACGTTACATTTGTGAACTTCCGATAAAACCACATATGTTTGTAAATTTAGGAGTTTTGATTTTATTAAAAGAAAAATAATGTATTTTCCTGCAGAAAACGTTCACTTTATTTAATGTTAATTACAATTACACCTTAAAATACTAGTTAATGACTGAAATATTGTTGTGGAACAGAGAAATGGATTGTTTTGCCAAAAATTACCATAAATTACCAAAATTCGAAATAACCAATTATACTGGATATAGAGAAATAGTTGCCACTTTTCACTTGGCTGGCCGAGATTTCTTAAATTTTAGATTTTAGAATTTTTGTGTCGGACTGAAAAAGTTGCGCTTGTAGGTGATGAATTTGCGGGGAGATGTGCTGCGGTTGTTATGAATGAATTTATTTGGCCTTGAGAAATACGCGAATGCGTTTACGAATGAAATATTTCTTGTTGTACTTGAATATGTGCGTGATTATGTATGTATGCTGAGTTGTACATATGTATGCATGTGCGTAGTATTTGGCTGAAATATGCACATACGTATGTATGTATGTACATACATGATCTGGTGCGCTTCTAGTACATTTATACCCAGTACTGGTTGGCGATAAATCTCTTTTTCATGCAAGCAACTGGCGAATTTAACATGGCGATGTCCTAGGAAGTGTCAATTGCCCCCCGCTGCATCCCTTTTTAGATAATTCTGAACTAGTCCTAAATTCTATAGTTCCGAACCAGTTCTAAAATCGACAGACGAAAGAAAAAAGTATCATGATTTTTCAATCTTTTTGGTTCTTCCGTGTGTGCGATTTTAAGTCATTTTGGAAGAAATGTGTTTTCAATTTGAAATTGAATTTGTTTGAATGATTGTAAGAAATGTACGTTTACATACCTTTAGCTGTAGCTGAGTTTGCAGAGGTGCTCGCTGTTATTTCTTAGATTCCAGATGGTCCCAAGATGTTGAAATGTTAACACAAATTTTAGTTTTGTATTACCAAGCTATGAAAAAGCATCTGCGAAGCACAGAATAGAAGCGTATATGAACGAAAAAGCCGCCGAACACATATCTATGTAAAGTAAACAAGCCCCCACTGCATCCCTTATTCGATAGTTCCGAACAAGTTCTAAATTCGACAAATAAGATCTAGTTCGTTCTGCATCCCTTATTCGATAGTTCCGAACCAGTTCTAAATTCGTCACTTTAGATATAGATTTCTAAAGAAAAAAACTGAAAAAAATTAGTACCACTTTTCGCCGATTTTGTACTGGTGGGGATCTAGTTCCTATCGGACTAGTTCCACTTTGACGACAAAGACCTAGTACGGAACTAGAAATTTGATTCACTAGTCCGCGGTTTCCCTGCAGGGAATATATGCATGTATGCATGTATGTATTTATGTCAGAGAACAAGTAGGTAATTTTAAAAACACATATGTATATATATACATTAGGGTGGTCCAAAAACAGTAAAGTCGGAATTGTACTGCTCTCACCCCTAGATTGTTCTATATCGAAAAAAAGTATACCTACGGTGACCATATTTATAGGAGCCGAGTACGGGACAAAAAATAATTTTGCAAATTTTTTCCACAACAGCTTACAGATCTTAAAGCCTTCTTCAATGATCCTAGATGTATTGGCCCTGAAACAGTATCCTTTTAGTAACATCACAAATATTTAGGATTATTTTCTCGAGATTTTTCCCCGACACATTTGTTGGAAAAAATCCGTTAAATTTTAGTATAACAAAGTGCAATTTTAAGTCGCTAAGGCTTACCATTAATTTTTGGCAATTTCATTTTTTTTTACGGTGTTACGCATTTTTTTCAGTAAGTAAGTATGTTCGACCATTTTTTTGAAAGAGAAGCAAATAAGCAGCACTTTCCACTCGCACTTTATTATACTACATTTCAATGAGTTACAAAACTGCAAACCAAATTTTTTTCTAAAGATTGTAATTAGAAATTTGGTATTATATGGTTTTCGTTGGGAAAAGAGCTTTACTTTCATAAAATAAATAATAGGCACTAAATAACTTATGGAAAAATTAGCAAAACTTACTAAAACATCACTTAAATCACCTTCATGCCATTTTAATGAGCTGTTAATAGGGATGCAAACGATGCATCGATGTTTCTGAAACATCGATAACATCGGCCAAAAAACCGATGTTTACCATCGATATTTGAAAATTACTCAACATCGTAAAATTGGCGATATATCGATGTCAATTTTAACGATGTTTTAAACACCGACTTTAGTTTCGGTTCAAAATTGCCATTGCGTTCACATCTTTATGTTATATTCTTTGGGCTCTGTCACACGGTCAGTATTTATTGACGTGATCCAAGTATCGCGATATTTATTGACGGTGTAGTATGCAGTATTGATGGATCGTGATCCATATCGCAAAATTTCTAAAAATTTTGAAATCTGGATCGCGGATCGCAATACCGTCAATAAATATTAAACGTGTAGCACTTTCAAAACGCGATCCATATATTTCTTCAGTACATCTTTTACTCTCATAATGTAAACATCGGCTCTGCCTTCACTCTCGGGGCTTAAAATCTTTCAAAACAAATTGAACATATCTTAAAATAATTGTGGAATGCATTATCTGTAAATTATACGTACAATATAAGAATATTTTCTTGCGTCATAATAAGAGTTCAGCAAAAAAAGTATGCAAATACTGACGCGATAAATATTGAACATGTAGCATTCGTGCGCGATCCATCAATCCATCAATATGGATCGCGACCCAAACATCGTGATAATTACTGACCGTGGGACAGAGCCCTTTGGGTAAGTGTATTACGGGTGATGGTAGCCCTGCACTTAATAAAAGCAATTGGCAACGTTGAACATAGGCGATTTCCATGACGTAGTTACAGTATTTCAACACGACTTAAGGTGAGTGTAAGTATTATCTGCGCGTAAACAGCAAATCTATTATGCCATTGGAAGGAAATCTAATTAAATTCAAAAAACCACCCATTGAAATGTTAAACGTGTAGCAGTTTAGAAGGACACTAGGTTTTTCTTAAAATTTTAACCAGCATTAAGTCAGTTCCAGGTATTTCAGGATTTGCAGGTTTTACAGGTAAAGCCTGCAAATCATGAAGTACCAACATACTTATTAAAAAGAGAAAAATCGGAAAATATCGATGTATCGATAGTTTTAGGGCGATTTTTTTCGGCATCGATGTTAGTGTTTACGATACATCGAAATATCGATGTATCGATGTTGGCTCTGAAAATTTGCATCCCTAGCTGTTAACAAATACAGGACATTAAAAGAAATACAGAACATTCGGCGTCCCATATAAAATAAATAAATTACCAGGACAATAGGTCAAAAAAGAGGACTGTCCCGTATAATACAGGACGGATGGTCACCGTAAGTATACCAGTATTTTTTTATTTTGACATCAAATAATATTCAGAGCTCGCTCAAAGCGCTCAAAGTGTTCCATGTATTTTTATATAGGAAAAAACTTTTCGTAGAAATGGTAGAGAATTTTGGAAAATCAATATTTTTCGATCGGAAAACTCAGGTTCTCTTCAGAAGACTTTCAATAATAATACGCAAGTGTTTATTTAACCATTTTTTAATACTAAAGATTTTTTAGTGGTCGCCCCATTGCATTTTTAGGGTTTTTGTGGGTTTTTGGCGGGCCTATTAATTATAGTTGCAATGAAAAAATGGTTATATAAACAACTGGGTATTATTATTGGGAATCTCCTGCAGATAAACAGAGTTTTCCGATAGAAAAATATTGATTTTTAACTATTCTATACCATTTCTATAAAAAGTTATTTTTTCCCCATATAAAATACATGGAAAACTTTACGGGTATATTTTTTTTGGTATAGAACAATCCTAGGGGGTGAGAGTATAACAATTCCGACTTTACTTTTTCACATGCATTTTTGGACCACCATAATGTACATAGACTGGCAATCAAAAGTGAGTGCATGGTGTTTTTTGTTTAATATTTGCAATGTTTTTCAATTAAATTTTATTTTTTATTTTTTTAAAATAAAAATATGGTTCATGCTTTAATCCAAACTATACAAGTCAAACTTTATACAGAACTTAGAAAAATTCAACGAATTTTCGTCTAAATTTTGACCTTTTTAGTCTGAATTTAAAACAAAATACAGATATCTCGGTTTTTTAATTCTAATGAAATAAAATCAAGTTTTAAGCGACTAAAAAATCGAGTTGTTTTTAATGAATTTTGTTTCCCGGCGGATTTTGCGGTATTATGCATATAACAAGTGCAATTTGTAAAATAGAGCGTTCATTGTTTTTAATTTTGTTTGCAAACGGTCATGAGTATTTTATTCTACAAGAAATTCCCTTTTATATGGTCAAAAGTGCAAACAGATGTCAGCAATAAAAAATCATTAAATATCAACGCAATTTTTTAGCCGCTTAAAACTTACACTTGTTTTCTTAGAATTAAAAAACCGATATATGTATTAGCGTAGGTACTCAAAATTTTTCTAAATATTCAGATTAAACAGGTCATAATTTAGACGAAAGTTCGTTGAATTTTTCTAAGTTCTGTATAAAGCTTAAGAGTTTGAGTTGTATAGTTTTGATTAAAGCATGAACCACATTTTTATAAAAAGATAATAAAAAATTAATTGAAAAACATTGCAAATATTAAGCAAAAAACACCATGCACTCACGTTTGATTGCCAGTCTATGTATGCATGTACATATATATGTGTGTAAACTTTATGCCAAACTATCGTTATTTTAAATTGTATTTGCATCTTCATAAAAGGAGAACAAGATAAAAAATTTAACAAAAACTACAAACTAATGAAAATTATGTGAAGATTTACCATATTTTCGTTTATTTGCTCGCAAAGAACATCACATTTCATGTTGCTCAACATTGTATTATGTTATCAACATTATATTAACAGAATTTCTACATTCCGACTTGAACTTTTCTGACGCTGTTAATTTTTCGTCCGCGAATAGTTTCCACTTTCAGTTTGCACCTTCTCTATCTATCTAAGTTCTCTGGCGGGAATGCACAAGTGGATATGATAATTCGTAAAGAGCTGCTCACCTGAAGTGAGTTCTTGGTACCGAACGTATTTAAGTCGGAGAGCGGGCCAGAGAACGTTAAAAACAGAGAAGCAGCAATACGCTACTCGTTGGTATTTTGTAATAGATCAGAAATGCTCTAGAAGTTCACCACGTTAAATTTTTAACATCGATTTCTCTAGAAGTTCGCCATTTTTTTAACAGCGTGAGCGCAGAGCGGGCCAAAATAACAGAATTCGAATAAATTAGCAATTGTGAAATGTTATTTATTTTTGCGCACGTTTATATCTATCAACAAAATGAATTTGATAGTTATTTTAATGACCCTTTCATTGATTTAAATCGAAAACCTTTTTAATTATTTCAAAAAATGTCTGCATAAATTTTGGGAAAACGTTATTTTTATAAGCATTCCAATTAATTAATACCTATAAATTTGCGAAAATTTTGTAAACCATATTTTCGTCAACAATTAGTAAATTCTTCATTAAAAAAATTTTAAACGCGCTAAAAGACAAGCGCATAAAAATGTTTGTAAATACATATACATACCTATGTAGATGCATTTATGTATATGTATGCAAATATGCAAATAAACAAATGCTGCGCGCGGTTAAAATTTTTTCGTTATTTTTTTGTATAAAAATATGATTCATGCTTTAATCAAAACAACATAAGTCAAACTTTCTTGTAGAATAAAATAAAACAAAAAATAAACACTATATTTTATAAATTACTCCTGTTACATGTATAAAACCGCAAAATACGTCGGAAAAAAATTCATCAAAAATTAAAGCGATTTTTTATCCGCTTAAAACTTTCACTTGTTTCACTAAAATTACATACATAACCAATCTATCTGCATACCCAAAACTATCTAAAAATTTAGATTAAAAAGTAGAAAATTTAGATGAAAATTTGTTTAATTTTTCTACGTTCTGTTTAAATTTTGAAAGTTTGACTTATGTGGTTTCGATTAAAGCATGCACCATGTTTTTATAAAAAAATAACAAAAAAATTTTTACTTTAAAAACATTGTAAATACTAAACAAAAAAGAACTATGCAATCACTTTTGATTGCCTGTGTATGTACGTATGTGTGTCTAACAAATTATGGCTTGTTATCGAAATACCGATATTAATTAATAAACTTAATAATATATATATAGTACAAATGTATTTGCAAAATTAATTTCATTAAAATTATTTCTGCAATCAAATGTTCGCCGCTCCCATCAACACAAATTATTCAGTTTCTGCGAATCGACACCAGATTAGCACGTGCACGTGCGCGAAAATATTAACCCTACGTTTACGAAATATTTAGGTTTTCGCATAAGTTTGCATTTAATAAAGCAATACTCATACATTTTGTATGGAGAATAATATTAATTAATTTGAATATTCGCATTCGCAACTATGACATTCGCAAATTATGACATTCGCATTCGCTTTCGCATTCGCAATAATCAATGCGGAGCTTTTGCGAATGCGAATATTATACTAGTGCACTGTTAAAACGAATATCTGGCAAACAAAAATGTTAGCCAATATTTTTTGCCTGTAGAGATGCCACGGTAAGACTGTCCCCTATGTCCACCTTCCTTCGTAATTTAAAGTCAAACCGTAAGATAATAGTATTTATTTCCAGCGGAAATGTTCAACGGCTGGCTATAAAGAGAATCGAATATTATTTGTCAAAGGTCTGTTGAATAAACTGGATGCATCTCTAGTTGTTTTCTAATTTTTCTTAGTGTAATTATTTTTTTCCTCATAAAACTTATTTTTCTTAAGTTCCGTGTTTATTTAATTTTGTGTAAATTAAATTAAAATGTTAATTAAAATTAGCACGCATCGAAATAAAGATAAAATGGTGCATTTCATCGAATCATAAGTCCCCACATCGTATTAGGCAATACAAAATGTATGTAGTTAGTTGTGATTTTTTGCATTTCAGCAACAATGTGAAATAAGGCCTCTTAAAATAGTATTAGCGATATATATGAAAATTTGCGTTCATTCGCCTCAAAAAATATATCAAACCACATTGAGCGCATGGAATGCAACAACAAAACAGATTTGATAGCTTATGGTACCGACCGCGGTGAGTAATTAATTGTGACTGCCTGCATCTAGGAAGCTCAACTAACTAAT
>NW_016158967.1:78875-89534 GCF_001687245.7 Rhagoletis zephyria | reverse complement strand
AATTTGTTTGAATGATTGTAAGAAATGTACGTTTACATACCTTTAGCTGTAGCTGAGTTTGCAGAGGTGCTCGCTGTTATTTCTTAGATTCCAGATGGTCCCAAGATGTTGAAATGTTAACACAAATTTTAGTTTTGTATTACCAAGCTATGAAAAAGCATCTGCGAAGCACAGAATAGAAGCGTATATGAACGAAAAAGCCGCCGAACACATATCTATGTAAAGTAAACAAGCCCCCGCTGCATCCCTTATTCGATAGTTCCGAACAAGTTCTAAATTCGACAAATAAGATCTAGTTCGTTCTGCATCCCTTATTCGATAGTTCCGAACCAGTTCTAAATTCGTCACTTTAGATATAGATTTCTAAAGAAAAAAACTGAAAAAAATTAGTACCACTTTTCGCCGATTTTGTACTGGTGGGGATCTAGTTCCTATCGGACTAGTTCCACTTTGACGACAAAGACCTAGTACGGAACTAGAAATTTGATTCACTAGTCCGCGGTTTCCCTGCAGGGAATATATGCATGTATGCATGTATGTATTTATGTCAGAGAACAAGTAGGTAATTTTAAAAACACATATGTATATATATACATTAGGGTGGTCCAAAAACAGTAAAGTCGGAATTGTACTGCTCTCACCCCTAGATTGTTCTATATCGAAAAAAAGTATACCTACGGTGACCATATTTATGGGAGCCGAGTACGGGACAAAAAATAATTTTGCAAATTTTTTCCACAACAGCTTACAGATCTTAAAGCCTTCTTCAATGATCCTAGATGTATTGGCCCTGAAACAGTATCCTTTTAGTAACATCACAAATATTTAGGATTATTTTCTCGAGATTTTTCCCCGACACATTTGTTGGAAAAAATCCGTTAAATTTTAGTATAACAAAGTGCAATTTTAAGTCGCTAAGGCTTACCATTAATTTTTGGCAATTTCATTTTTTTTTACGGTGTTACGCATTTTTTTCAGTAAGTAAGTATGTTCGACCATTTTTTTGAAAGAGAAGCAAATAAGCAGCACTTTCCACTCGCACTTTATTATACTACATTTCAATGAGTTACAAAACTGCAAACCAAATTTTTTTCTAAATATTGTAATTAGAAATTTGGTATTATAT
This sequence comes from Rhagoletis zephyria, assembly GCF_001687245.7. Taxonomy (NCBI): domain Eukaryota; kingdom Metazoa; phylum Arthropoda; class Insecta; order Diptera; family Tephritidae; genus Rhagoletis; species Rhagoletis zephyria. The sequence goes on along the minus strand of NW_016158967.1, from coordinate 88,408 downwards.
GGTTTTCGTTGGGAAAAGAGCTTTACTTTCATAAAATAAATAATAGGCACTAAATAACCTATGGAAAAATTAGCAAAACTTACTAAAACATCACTTAAATCACCTTCATGCCATTTTAATGAGCTGTTAACAAATACAGGACATTAAAAGAAATACAGAACATTTGGCGTCCCGNGTTAACAAATACAGGACATTAAAAGAAATACAGAACATTCGGCGTCCCATATAAAATAAATAAATTACCAGGACAATAGGTCAAAAAAGAGGACTGTCCCGTATAATACAGGACGGATGGTCACCGTAAGTATACCAGTATTTTTTTATTTTGAAATCAAATAATATTCAGAGGTCGCTCAAAGCGCTCAAAGTGTTCCATGTATTTTTATATTGGAAAAAACTTTTCGTAGAAANCATCAAATAATATTCAGAGCTCGCTCAAAGCGCTCAAAGTGTTCCATGTATTTTTATATAGGAAAAAACTTTTCGTAGAAATGGTAGAGAATTTTGGAAAATCAATATTTTTCGATCGGAAAACTCAGGTTCTCTTCAGAAGACTTTCAATAATAATACGCAAGTGTTTATTTAACCATTTTTTAATACTAACGATTTTTTAGTGGTCGCCCCATTGCATTTTTAGGGTTTTTGTGGGNGTTCCATGTATTTTTATATTGGAAAAAACTTTTCGTAGAAATGGTATAGAATTTTGGAAAATCAATATTTTTCGATCGGAAAACTCAGGTTCTCTTCAGAAGACTTTCAATAATAATACGCAAGTGTTTATTTAACCATTTTTTAATACTAACGATTTTTTAGTGGTCGCCCCATTGCATTTTTAGGGTTTTTGTGGGTTTTTGGCGGGCCTATTAATTATAGTTGCAATGAAAAAATGGTTATATAAACAACTGGGTATTATTATTGGGAATCTCCTGCAGATAAACAGAGTTTTCCGATAGAAAAATATTGATTTTTAANATCTATGTATTAATTATAGTTGCAATGAAAAAATGGTTATATAAACAACTGGGTATTNGCCTATTAATTATAGTTGCAATGAAAAAATGGTTATATAAACAACTGGGTATTATTATTGGGAATCTCCTGCAGATAAACAGAGTTTTCCGATAGAAAAATATTGATTTTTAACTATTCTATACCATTTCTATGAAAAGTTATTTTTTCCCCATATAAAATACATGGAAAACTTTACGGGTATATTTTTTTTTGGTATAGAACAATCCTAGGGGGTGAGAGTATAACAATTCCGACTTTACCTTTTCACATGCATTTTTGGACCACCATAATGTACATAGACTGGCAANTATAACAATTCCGACTTTACTTTTTCACATGCATTTTTGGACCACCATAATGTACATAGACTGGCAATCAAAAGTGAGTGCATGGTGTTTTTTGTTTAATATTTGCAATGTTTTTCAATTAAATTTTATTTTTTATTTTTTTAAAATAAAAATATGGTTCATGCTTTAATCCAAACTATACAAGTCAAACTTTATACAGAACTTAGAAAAATTCAACGAATTTTCGTCTAAATTTTGACCTTTTTAGTCTGAATTTAAAACAAAATACAGATATCTCGGTTTTTTAATTCTAATGAAATAAAATCAAGTTTTAAGCGACTAAAAAATCGAGTTGTTTTTAATGAATTTTGTTTCCCGGCGGATTTTGCGGTATTATGCATATAACAAGTGCAATTTGTAAAATAGAGCGTTCATTGTTTTTAATTTTGTTTGCAAACGGTCATGAGTATTTTATTCTACAAGAAATTCCCTTTTATATGGTCAAAAGTGCAAACAGATGTCAGCAATAAAAAATCATTAAATATCAACGCAATTTTTTAGCCGCTTAAAACTTACACTTGTTTTCTTAGAATTAAAAAACCGATATATGTATTAGCGTAGGTACTCAAAATTTTTCTAAATATTCAGATTAAACAGGTCATAATTTAGACGAAAGTTCGTTGAATTTTTCTAAGTTCTGTATAAAGCTTAAGAGTTTGAGTTGTATAGTTTTGATTAAAGCATGAACCACATTTTTATAAAAAGATAATAAAAAATTAATTGAAAAACATTGCAAATATTAAGCAAAAAACACCATGCACTCACGTTTGATTGCCAGTCTATGTATGCATGTACATATATATGTGTGTAAACTTTATGCCAAACTATCGTTATTTTAAATTGTATTTGCATCTTCATAAAAGGAGAACAAGATAAAAAATTTAACAAAAACTACAAACTAATGAAAATTATGTGAAGATTTACCATATTTTCGTTTATTTGCTCGCAAAGAACATCACATTTCATGTTGCTCAACATTGTATTATGTTATCAACATTAAATCTATTAACAGAATTTCTACATTCCGACTTGAACTTTTCTGACGCTGTTAATTTTTCGTCCGCGAATAGTTTCCACTTTCAGTTTGCACCTTCTCTATCTATCTAAGTTCTCTGGCGGGAATGCACAAGTGGATATGATAATTCGTAAAGAGCTGCTCACCTGAAGTGAGTTCTTGGTACCGAACGTATTTAAGTCGGAGAGCGGGCTTTGATTCACGTTCTCTTAGCCAGAGAACGTTAAAAACAGAGAAGCAGCAATACGCTACTCGTTGGTATTTTGTAATAGATCAGAAATGCTCTAGAAGTTCACCACGTTAAATTTTTAACATCGATTTCTCTAGAAGTTCGCCATTTTTTTAACAGCGTGAGCGCAGAGCGGGCCAAAATAACAGAATTCGAATAAATTAGCAATTGTGAAATGTTATTTATTTTTGCGCACGTTTATATCTATCAACAAAATGAATTTGATAGTTATTTTAATGACCCTTTCATTGATTTAAATCGAAAACCTTTTTAATTATTTCAAAAAATGTCTGCATAAATTTTGGGAAAACGTTATTTTTATAAGCATTCCAATTAATTAATACCTATAAATTTGCGAAAATTTTGTAAACCATATTTTCGTCAACAATTAGTAAATTCTTCATTAAAAAAATTTTAAACGCGCTAAAAGACAAGCGCATAAAAATGTTTGTAAATACATATACATACCTATGTAGATGCATTTATGTATATGTATGCAAATATGCAAATAAACAAATGCTGCGCGCGGTTAAAATTTTTTCGTTATTTTTTTGTATAAAAATATGATTCATGCTTTAATCAAAACAACATAAGTCAAACTTTCTTGTAGAATAAAATAAAACAAAAAATAAACACTATATTTTATAAATTACTCCTGTTACATGTATAAAACCGCAAAATACGTCGGAAAAAAATTCATCAAAAATTAAAGCGATTTTTTATCCGCTTAAAACTTTCACTTGTTTCACTAAAATTACATACATAACCAATCTATCTGCATACCCAAAACTATCTAAAAATTTAGATTAAAAAGTAGAAAATTTAGATGAAAATTTGTTTAATTTTTCTACGTTCTGTTTAAATTTTGAAAGTTTGACTTATGTGGTTTCGATTAAAGCATGCACCATGTTTTTATAAAAAAATAACAAAAAAATTTTTACTTTAAAAACATTGTAAATACTAAACAAAAAAGAACTATGCAATCACTTTTGATTGCCTGTGTATGTACGTATGTGTGTCTAACAAATTATGGCTTGTTATCGAAATACCGATATTAATTAATAAACTTAATAATATATATATAGTACAAATGTATTTGCAAAATTAATTTCATTAAAATTATTTCTGCAATCAAATGTTCGCCGCTCCCATCAACACAAATTATTCAGTTTCTGCGAATCGACACCAGATTAGCACGTGCACGTGCGCGAAAATATTAACCCTACGTTTACGAAATATTTAGGTTTTCGCATAAGTTTGCATTTAATAAAGCAATACTCATACATTTTGTATGGAGAATAATATTAATTAATTTGAATATTCGCATTCGCAACTATGACATTCGCAAATTATGACATTCGCATTCGCTTTCGCATTCGCAATAATCAATGCGGAGCTTTTGCGAATGCGAATATTATACTAGTGCACTGTTAAAACGAATATCTGGCAAACAAAAATGTTAGCCAATATTTTTTGCCTGTAGAGATGCCACGGTAAGACTGTCCCCTATGTCCACCTTCCTTCGTAATTTAAAGTCAAACCGTAAGATAATAGTATTTATTTCCAGCGGAAATGTTCAACGGCTGGCTATAAAGAGAATCGAATATTATTTGTCAAAGGTCTGTTGAATAAACTGGATGCATCTCTAGTTGTTTTCTAATTTTTCTTAGTGTAATTATTTTTTTCCTCATAAAACTTATTTTTCTTAAGTTCCGTGTTTATTTAATTTTGTGTAAATTAAATTAAAATGTTAATTAAAATTAGCACGCATCGAAATAAAGATAAAATGGTGCATTTCATCGAATCATAAGTCCCCACATCGTATTAGGCAATACAAAATGTATGTAGTTAGTTGTGATTTTTTGCATTTCAGCAACAATGTGAAATAAGGCCTCTTAAAATAGTATTAGCGATATATATGAAAATTTGCGTTCATTCGCCTCAAAAAATATATCAAACCACATTGAGCGCATGGAATGCAACAACAAAACAGATTTGATAGCTTATGGTACCGACCGCGGTGAGTAATTAATTGTGACTGCCTGCATCTAGGAAGCTCAACTAACTAATAAAAAAACTAAACTACCAAAATATTTTTTTTTCACTTTTATTTCAACACATTTTGATTAAAAGAAAAATACTGACAAAAACAAAATATTTCACACAAACAACAAGGAATATAATCGATAATCGCATGGGGCTATTGCCTGGAAATTTTTAAATGAACTTAGTGGCATTGTGGTACTATGATAGCACGGTCCAGTAATCATAGTTGTGGCAACTCCGCCTTATTATTAAAACGGGAAGTGAAAGTGTGGGAACCTTAAATTGACAATTAAAATACAACCTTCGGNCAAGGAATATAATCGATAATCGCATGGGGCTATTGCCTGGAAATTTTTAAATGAACTTAGTGGCATTGTGGTACTATGATAGCACGGTCCAGTAATCATAGTTGTGGCAACTCCGCCTTATTATTAAAACGGGAAGTGAAAGTGTGGGAACCTTAAATTGACAATTAAAATACAACCTTCGGCGTGTATGTACACCAACGGGACGATAGCTGAAATTGAATTTAACTACCATTTTCTTTGCCTATTAAACTTTATTTACTGTATCGGAAAACCAAAGTATGAAAAATATTTGCCAGTAATTGAATTGATTGTTAATACTGCTCTCTTTAATAAATAGTTTTTTAAAGCTACTGTCAACTGGAAACTAGCGTTTGATTCTTAGAAGGCAGGTGCTCTTAAAAGTTGGTGGACCAACAATAGTGTACTTATGTACAGTAAAACGGTACCATTTTCCACTGGGATTATAAAATCTATTATGTTTTAAGATCTCCACCAAAATATTAAGGTTTACGTGAGTTGGACCGATTTGAAAATATCTCCAAAAATTGAGTTTTTTTTATTAATAAAAGATTTTTTTTTTAAATATTTCTTGAAAAAATTACCTCAGATGACTGGAAAATTTAAGCTTAAAAAGTTTGCATAAAAATATTAAAAAAAAAATTTATAAAAAACGTGACGTGAATGAGTTTTTATGCAAAGAAATAAAAAGGGTGAGAAAATACCTCTCCACTGATCACTCATAAGTTTATATCGGTAAAGTTTTGGAGCAGTTATTCAAGTTTTTCTTACACAAATCTTCGAAAAAAGTTAAAAACAGCATAAAAAAAAAATTTTTGGTTAGTTTTTTTATAGTTCATTCTTTAACAACATCCGTATAAATACAAGTTTAAAGGCAGTGCCACACGATTGGGTATTTCCCAAAATTTGGTGCAAATCGTGTCCCAAATATTTTTCTTTATCCCAATCACGAAAATTAATTTGTTGAAATTTTTCAATAGATAGAACGTCGCTGTATTGTACCAATCTTTTGGCCAATAGCCCTATATAAAAATGTACATATCTGTACAAATGTAACAATCGAGTGCCACTGCCTTAAAAATTTATGCAACTTAAAAAAAATTCAACAAATTTTCGTGAAAATTTCGAGTTTTTTAATTAGATTTCGAGTACGCAGTTCTAGAAGAATAAAGTATAAGTTTCAAATGGCTAAAAATTACGATTGATTTTTTAGAATTTAAAAAAAACCTCGAAATTTTGTACGAAAGTTTGTTGATTTTTTTTAAATATTCCAAAAATTTTGGAAACTTGAAAAAATAACAAAAATTAAATAACAACGAAAATAATACGTTAAACAGCTATATATGGAGAAAATATGGTAACATTAACATTGCGATGTCAATGGACCTGACCACCTCTGGTCCAACGCTGCATAACGTGGGATCACTTCTGATCCACCACTGCATAACATGGGACCACCTTAGGGTTGCCAGATTTTTTATGCGGGAAATCAGTACGTTAGACTTTTTCATGCTAAAAAAATCAGTACTTTTCAGTACACTTTTATTCAAAGCGAAATTATGAATGCAAATAACAGATTATACTTTAAAACGTCAGTGTACTTATTTTTAACAATATTTTGGTATATAATATATATAGTTCATAAAAAATTAAAATGTTATTCATTTTAACGTGAGTGTACACTAGGGTGGTCCCAAAATGCATGTGAAAAAGTAAAGTCGAAATTTTTGTGCTCTCACCAACTAGGATTGTTCTATACCGAAAAAAATATACCCTAATCTTTTTATTTTGAAATCAAAAAATAGTTTGAGGTCGCTCAAAGCGCCTAAAGGTTTCCATCTATTTTATATGGGGCAAAAATGGTATAGAATAGTTAAAAATCAATAATTTTCTACCAGGGAACTCTATTTATCTGCAGGAGATTCCCAGTAATAATATCCAATTGTTTATTTAACCATTTTTTGATTGCAACTATAATTTATAGGTCCGCCAAAAACCCACATAAACCCCGTAAATTGCAATGGGGCGACCAATAAAAAATCGTTAGTATTAAAAATGGTTAAATAGACAATTGGGTATTATTATTGAAAATCTCCTGAAGAGAACCAGAGTTTTCCGATCGAAAAATATTGACTTTCAAGAATTCTATACCATTTCTACGACAAAATTTATTTTTCCTATATAAAAACTCACGGAAAACTTCGAGCCCTTTGAGCGACCTCTAAATATTTTTTGATTTCAAAATAAAAAATAGGGGTATATTTTTTTTCGATATAGATCAATCCTAGAGGGTGAGAGCATTACAATTCCGACTTTACTGTCTTTGGACCACCCTAGTGTACACATCATTGTACACAGGAGCCAATAAAATATTTTCTATTTATGACATTTTTGAATAGCATTAATGAGATCATTTCCATTTTCAGTGGTTAAATAGTCAAAGAGTTCTATACATTTAATGTTAAAGTTACTTTGAATTTAAAGTTCAGTTTCATAAATTTTAATTAGAAGCCGGTTTCTCTCTTTGCGCAAGGAAGCAAACCTTATTCTTAATATCCTCTCAGTTGCTTTGTTTTACATATTTTTTCAAACTGTGGAAAAGCATTAATTTTTAAGAACTTCCTCTATATATCCTCATGGAAAGACTAAATGCCTGATTATGGCAACTTAACTTAACGGAACGTAGCAGTTAGAGAATCAGAATGAAACAGATTTCGACGTGGCATTAAGTTAAGTTAAGTTTCGGCTGTTCAATTATAAGCATCTCCCATTTAACAGAATTTTTAAGAGAGAGCGGTAAGTTACGTTAAGTTGCCGTAATCAGACCATACGAATTTGCTAAAAAGAGTAGGTATCTAACTCTATGTGAATAACTCAGTGAGAGGGGAGACCAGTATCTTTGCATGTATGTATTTAAAAAAAATATTTATTGGACCAAAAATTAGTGGGTAGGCACTGTGGCCAATGGTAATCAACTATTACCACCTCCGCATGGTTGTAAGCCATGCAGAGTCCGCAGAATGCTCCGGAAGCAGTGTCCGGAGGATGCATCCGACTAGGCAGAGCATACTTTGAACTGGCATCAAATTATAACTTAAGAAAATTTTATTACATGGCAGTTGAGAAGTGCATGTACCTAAATTTCATTCATTTAATGAAGGAAATTGTTGCACATGCAGCAGTACATAGCATGCATTTAGGCGCCTGGTGTTAGCAGTCGCGCCTAAACATACCGGCCCCCCTAGACGATTTGGTCGTCTAGTAGATGTAAAATAAGCCGCAAATATCCGGCTCGAAGGACCAATATTTACGCAGGTGGCGTCGCACGAATATGGAGCGCACCAGCGTAAAGTTAATGTAACGAAAATAAGAAGAAATAAAAGACACAGTGGTTTTAGTGCAATGAAATTAAAAGTCGTTTTATTTGTAAATATCGATGAGTTTGAACAGTGTGGCACACAAGAGTTGGCTTACCGAACGTGGTGTGATAGTTGACGTGATCTCCTTGCTGTCTTCCAAGAAGTGAAAAAATTGCTAACAAACGAAAAGGCATGTAGCCCACCGCACAGTAACTTTCGTTAAGTTTCCCCTCAACTAAGTTACCGTACAGTGGGGCTTATTGTTAGCGGCTGGAAAGTTAGCCATAACTTATATATGTGTTTGCGTGCTCTTACATCAAGTGACAAAACGCGTATTAGGGTGGTGCAATATATTTAGGTCGCGGACCTAAACATACCGGCCCCCTTGCGAGCGGTCGAAGCAAGGCTGCATGCAGTCCTGCTGCATAAATACTGCCCAAACTGCCTCTCGCCGTTCCACCGCCTCGACATGTGCAGCAGCAAAGATCGATGCCACCGATGTCGCGAAAACCACCACACCTCGCGCCATCTCGATGACTGCGAAGACCAAAGGCAACCAGCGAACGTGATCAACGACGGCGAGAGCTCGGACAGGGCACTCTCTATTAACGTTACGGAACAGACGAAGNTACATTTAATGTTAAAGTTACTTTGAATTTAAAGTTCAGTTTCATAAATTTTAATTAGAAGCCGGTTTCTCTCTTTGCGCAAGGAAGCAAACCTTATTCTTAATATCCTCTCAGTTGCTTTGTTTTACATATTTTTTCAAACTGTGGAAAAGCATTAATTTTTAAGAACTTCCTCTATATATCCTCATGGAAAGACTAAATGCCTGATTATGGCAACTTAACTTAACGGAACGTAGCAGTTAGAGAATCAGAATGAAACAGATTTCGACGTGGCATTAAGTTAAGTTAAGTTTCGGCTGTTCAATTATAAGCATCTCCCATTTAACAGAATTTTTAAGAGAGAGCGGTAAGTTACGTTAAGTTGCCGTAATCAGACCATACGAATTTGCTAAAAAGAGTAGGTATCTAACTCTATGTGAATAACTCAGTGAGAGGGGAGACCAGTATCTTTGCATGTATGTATTTAAAAAAAATATTTATTGGACCAAAAATTAGTGGGTAGGCACTGTGGCCAATGGTAATCAACTATTACCACCTCCGCATGGTTGTAAGCCATGCAGAGTCCGCAGAA
>NW_016158967.1:49745-78865 GCF_001687245.7 Rhagoletis zephyria | reverse complement strand
GTGCTCTTACATCAAGTGACAAAACGCGTATTAGGGTGGTGCAATATATTTAGGTCGCGGACCTAAACATACCGGCCCCCTTGCGAGCGGTCGAAGCAAGGCTGCATGCAGTCCTGCTGCATAAATACTGCCCAAACTGCCTCTCGCCGTTCCACCGCCTCGACATGTGCAGCAGCAAAGATCGATGCCACCGATGTCGCGAAAAGCACCACACCTCGCGCCATCTCGATGACTGCGAAGACCAAAGGCAACCAGCGAACGTGATCAACGACGGCGAGAGCTCGGACAGGGCACTCTCTATTAACGTTACGGAACAGACGAAGTCGTGGGCTTGTGTGCTCTTACATCAAGTGACAAAACGCGTATTAGGGTGGTGCAATATATTTAGGTCGCGGACCTAAACATACCGGCCCCCTTGCGGTAAGCAAGTTGTGAAAAAAAGGAGTCGCGTCTCAACCGTCACACGCACGTGGGGAAAGTCTTATTTTATTCAACTATGTAGCGTGGATTCTGTACTGCGCGGATCTGCTTATTCGCCCACGCTTTCGTCGCGACCGGCTCATCTGAGGCTGTGGAGANCGTAATCAGACCATACGAATTTGCTAAAAAGAGTAGGTATCTAACTCTATGTGAATAACTCAGTGAGAGGGGAGACCAGTATCTTTGCATGTATGTATTTAAAAAAAATATTTATTGGACCAAAAATTAGTGGGTAGGCACTGTGGCCANCGTTAATTGAAACCGACGTGGTTAGGAATTTCAATGCACTTTTTTGATTAGATTTTAAGGTGTGTGTGTGTGTGATGAGGGTGTGTGTAATTGTGGTTTTGTTTTCTTAATATCTACAATTATGGTAGACGGGGGGTCCCGCTCACCATCATCTCCGCATGCAAATCGAGGCCNAGCAGAGCATACTTTGAACTGGCATCAAATTATAACTTAAGAAAATTTTATTACATGGCAGTTGAGAAGTGCATGTACCTAAATTTCATTCATTTAATGAAGGAAATTGTTGCACATGCAGCAGTACATAGCATGCATTTANGAAAAGAATTGCGGATCCGCCAATCGCATGTACTGGAACCGCAACCTTAGGGTCCAGGTTCGACGGTGGATTCAGGCGTATATGGTGGTCCAGCACGACTGCTTGTGTCGTAATGCGGTCGGAGCTGCCGTATCTTNGAATATGGAGCGCACCAGCGTAAAGTTAATGTAACGAAAATAAGAAGAAATAAAAGACACAGTGGTTTTAGTGCAATGAAATTAAAAGTCGTTTTATTTGTAAATATCGATGAGTTTGAACAGTGTGGCACACAAGAGTTGGCTTACCGAACGTGGTGTGATAGTTGACGTGATCTCCTTGCTGTCTTCCAAGAAGTGAAAAAATTGCTAACAAACGAAAAGGCATGTAGCCCACCGCACAGTAACTTTCGTTAAGTTTCCCCTNCCGGACTATTAATGTTGCTGCCGTTTGTGCGGGTTTTGTGGTATAATGCTGATTTGCGTAGCCTAGACGCTCGCTTAGACGAGCGGAAAGTACGAGTTTCCGTGCCGTCGCGTCGTTTCGGCTTGCATTGCTATCGTGATGACGGGCGGAAAGGACTGATTTCCGCGCCGCCGTGTTGTTACCAGTTGTATTGTTGATGCGTTTGCGAGCGGAAAGAACGAGTTTCCGCGTCGCGCCCGTTGTATTGTTGACGCGTTTGCGAGCGGAAAGAACTAGTTTCCGCGTCGCGCCAGTTTTGGTGTGTAAGCGTTGGCGAGCGGAAAGAACGCGTTTCCGCGTCGCCCGCGCGTGGTGGTAACTGGTCTAACGGTCTCGGTGTGCCAGTTCCAGAGTTGCGCTTTTGTCGCTCGTGTGGGGAAGAGTCTATCCTCTCTAACCTCTCCAACTCCTCCTCTTCGACCTGCTGTGCCCACGCCTTCGTCTGTTCCGTAACGTTAATAGAGAGTGCCCTGTCCGAGCTCTCGCCGTCGTTGATCACGTTCGCTGGTTGCCTTTGGTCTTCGCAGTCATCGATATGGAGCGAGGTGTGGTGCTTTTCGCGACATCGGTGGCATCGATCCTTGCTGCTGCACATGTCGAGGCGGTGGAACGGCGAGAGGCAGTTTGGGCAGTATTTATGCAGCAGGACTGCATGCAGCCTTGCTTCGACCGCTCGCAAGGGACCGGTATGTTTAGGTCCGCGACCTAAATATATTGCACCACCCTAATACGCGTTTTGTCACTTGATGTAAGAGCACGCAAACACATATATAAGTTACGGCTAACTTTCCAGCCGCTAACAATAAGCCCCACTGTACGGTAACTTAGTTGAGGGGAAACTTAACGAAAGTTACTGTGCGGTGGGCTACATCCCTTTTCGTTTGTTAGCAATTTTTTCACTTCTTGGAAGACAGCAAGGAGATCACGTCAACTATCACACCACGTTCGGTAAGCCAACTCTTGTGTGCCACACTGTTCAAACTCATCGATATTTACAAATAAAACGACTTTTAATTTCATTGCACTAAAACCACTGTGTCTTTTATTTCTTCTTATTTTCGTTACATTAACTTTACGCTGGTGCGCTCCATCTTCGTGCGACACGACCTGCGTAAATACTATGTCTTGTATGCAAAACTCGTTTACAATGTCAGTAAATTGAGAAAAAGAATTGTAAAGCTGATTTTACATGAGGCGATTTTTAGGCGATTCAATATTGCTCAAGAAAACTCGCTCGTGTAAATGGGGATTAAAAAATGGATTGCCTCAAAGTAGACAGAAAGTCAGCTTTTGCAGGCGATTATCGCCTCCCAAAAATCGCCTTTTCGTAATTGCTGCTTCTCTGTATTTGACGTTCTCTGCACTCACCAAGCTAAAACAGAGAACGTTAACACAGAGAAGCAGCAATTACGAATAGCCGTGTGAATTGTCAAATGCTATCAAAAACGCTCTAGAAGTTCACCACTCGAATCGAAAATTGAGAGCGGCAAATTAACAGATCTGAGCGGAAGTTAACAGAGCTGAGCGGAGATACAATTTTGTTAATTTGTTTCAATGTTATGTACTTTGGTTTGGGTTTTCTTTTTCGCGGCATTGATTTAATAAAAAAAAATGAAAATTCTTGGTTAAATTAATGAAAATTAATTTTCGAAAATATATGCCAAGGAATGCTTTAACTCCAAAACGTAGATTTGTTATCTAATACATATGTGAAAGCTATGCAAATAAGCAAACTCATTGGTGATTTGCCGTCGGTATTTGGGTCGCAAAAATCTTTTTTTTTAACGATTCTTATTGTAGTTGCTACGCTATTTTCAATGCAACAAATCCCAGTTTTCTAGCTGCTTTAGTTTTTTCATAAACTCACTTTAAGGATGGACGCATTAACAAAAAAATGTACAAAGCAATGCACTTGTTAACTTCAAAGTTGTTTTACTGCAATACTCGTAGATATTATTTGTAAATAATAGTTCTGGAGCCAAATGCAAATCCATTTCCCAGGCATCCGCATGTGGATGCTTGTAGTACACACAGATGAGATCAACTAATTAGCAACGAAATTCAAAATGATATTGTTTGCAAATTATGTTTATTTATNGTGGGTATTTTTTGGTGTTCAACGACCCAAAGTTTGCCTAAAAAATTTGCTTTACAGAGGTTCATATTTCGTGTAAAGTAATATGTAATATGCGTTGTTATAATTATGTAAATATTCATTTATAAAAGATTAATACCAATGACGCAAATTTGATTTATGTTTAAAGTNTATAATTCAATCTATAACAGAAATCAGAATAATAAAAGTTTAAAAGCTTGCACAAATTGCAAAATAATTAATCAAACTTCAAAAAATTCTTATAAAAATTTCAAAATTTTTAATTAGAATATTTAGGAAATTTTCGGGTATGCAGCTTTGTAGTCCATTCAATCAAGTACACTAAAGTCCAAGTTTCTAGNAATAATCAAAAAAAGGGTACGCTGCTATTCAAATGACGAGGAATGTATATATGTAGTATATTTTTGTTAATTTTATACAACGCAATTATATGTATATATATTATATATGTATATATATTATATATATATTTTTTTTGAAAAATTGTCCTGCATTTTCAAAATATATTTATGGTCACCGTATCCATATAACACATGAACAAAAATATTTTTTGTATGGAAAAAACCAGCAACACCCCAACAAAAAAAAACTAAAAAGTCAACGGTAATTTTTAACAACTTGAAACTTGCACTTTCTTATACTATAATTGAATGGACTACAATACTACATACCCGAACATTTTTTAAATATACTAATTAAAAATTTGGATGACCATTTCTTGAAGTTTGATTCGTTGTTTTTTTGCGATTTGTGCAAGCTTTTAAACTTTTATTATTGTCGTTTCTGTTACAGGTTGAATTATATTTTAAATTAAAATCATTAAAAATAAATCAACATAATTGGCAAACAATATCATATTGAATTTCGTTGCTAATTAGTTGATCGCATCTGAATGTATGTACGTATGTACTTACATACATATGTACATATGCACATATGTATATACTCCATACACATACTCCAAAATCATTTATTGATAACGTTCTTGCACATGCACATAATATTACATATATGTATGTATGTACATACTAACTCTTCTTATTTGGTGCTCACAAACTTTAACTTAACCCTGCAAAAATTTTAGGACCAGGTGGTCCATTGGGTCGTGGTTGTAAGTATATGCAAAAGGACCAGGTTGCATACTAGTAACTTGTTATGCTGACCTGGACCACTTCAAACGTAAACAACTGATAAATGTGTTGAACACCACCTCTTCGCGGCCGATCGGCAATACGATTCGGTTGCCGAGTGTGCCATGGTCCAAAAGGAGTAGGCGTCTAGGTGGTCTACGGTTGCCAGACGTACTGATTTTATCAGTACAGTACTGATTTTTCAACTCTTTTATTAATTTCTTCAATCAGTACGTTAATGTCCTGATTTTTCAAAATTCGTACTGAATTTTCAATTCAAAAAAAATACTTTATGATTTTTTTAAGGTTTTTACATAACGTTGGAACTTGCTTAAACTGCACTTCAAATAATTGAATTGTAGTTGAAATGTTTCAAATAATGTTTGATATGCCCAAGAAATTAATACAACAAGAATATCAATAGTTTTATGATCATATCGCCGGTCGTTACGTACGGAGTTCTTTTGTCGAGTGTTGTTAGTTATCTCGAAAATATCTTTCAGTTTAATAACAGCAAATTTGAACATTCGAATGGCTTCTGCGTATACTTAAGCTGATTTAGATGAGGCGATTTTTTGGGAGGCGATAATCGCCTGCAAAGATTGACTTTCTGTCTACTTTGAGGCAAGCGATTTTTTAATCCCCATTTACACGAGCGAGTTTTCTTGAGCAATATTGAATCGCCTAAAAAATCGCCTCATGTAAATTCAGCTTTACAATTCTTTTTTTTTCTCAATTTACTGACATTGTAAAAGAGTTTTGCATACAAGACATAGAGTTAGATACCCTGCAGTGAAAAATTATCAATTGTTAAAACTAACCAACTTATAGTTAGCTTTNTCTTTTTAGCAAATTCTTATGGTTTGATTACCGTAACTTACCGCTCTCTCTTAAAAATTCTGGTAAATGGGAGATGCTTATAATTGAACAGCCGAAACTTAACTTTACGTAATGCCACGTCGAAATCTCTTTCATTTTGATTCCCTAACTTATACGTTCCGTTAAGTTAAGTTGCCATGATCAGGCTTTTAGTCTCTCCATGAGGATATATAGAGGAAGTTCTTAAAAGGTAATGCTTTTCCACAGTTTGAAAAAATATGTAAAACGGAGCAACTGAGAGGATCTTAAGTATAAGATTTGCTTCCATGCGCAAAGAGAGAAACTGGCTTCTAATTAAAATTTATGAAACTGAACTTCAAATTAGAAGTAACTTTAACAATAAATGTATAGAATTCTTTGACTATTCAACCACTGAAAATGGAAATAATCTCATTAATGCTATTCAAAAATGTCATAAATATAAAATATTTTATTGGCTCCTGTGTACAATGATGTGTACACTAGGGTGGTCCAAAGACAATAAAGTCGGAATTGTAATGCTCTCACCCCCTAGGATTGTTCTGTATCGAAAAAAAGTATACCCCTATTTTTTATTTTGAAATCAAAAAATATTTAGAGGTCGCTCAAAGGGCGCGAAGTTTTCCGTGAGTTTTTATATAGGAAAAATAAATTTTGTCGTAGAAATGGTATAGAATTCTTGAAAGTCAATATTTTTCGGTCGTAAAACTCTGGTTCTCTTCAGGAGACTTTCAATAATAATACCCAATTGTCTATTTAACCACTTTTTAATTCTGACGATTTTTATTTTCGGGGTTTTTGGCGGACCTATAAATTATAGTTGCAATCTACAAACACTTATTTTTGCCCCATATAAAATACATGGAAAATTTTAGGCCCTTTGAGCGACTTCTAAATATTTTTTGATTTCAAAATAAAAAGATTAGGGTATATTTTTTTCGGTATAGAACAATCCTAGGGGGTGAGAGCACAAAAATTCCGACTTTACTTTTTCACATGCATTTTGGGACCACCCTAGTGAATAACATTTTAATTTTTTATGAACTATATATATTATATACCAAAATATTGTTAAAAATAAGTACACTGACGTTTTAAAGTATCATCTGTTACTTACATTCATAATTTCGCTTTGAATAAAAGTGTACTGAAAAGTACTGATTTTTTTAGCATGAAAAAGTCCAACGTACTGATTTCCAGCATAAAAAATCTGGCAACCCTAAGGTGGTCCCATGTTATATAGCGGTGGATCAGAAGTGGTCCCATGTTATGCAGCGTTGGACCAGAGGTGGTCAGGTTCAATGACATCCCAATGTTAATGTTACCATATTTTTTCCATATATTTGGACCATTTTGGTTACTAGTGTTGGTTACAAGGTAGTGTGGTCCCGTACTAGTATTTAACCTAGTCCCACGTTTTGCAGGGAAGAGTCGACTTTATTTCGTCTACGAAAATGCCGCAATAGTTTTGGAGTCAAATGAAAATGTATTTCCCAAGCATACATACATATGTATATCTATCTATATGTACATGCTGCATTAATTGACAACGTTTTTACATGCGTACATATACTACAGCAGCACATCTCCCCGCAAATTCATCACCGTCAAGCGCAACTTTGTCAACCCGACACAAAAATTCTAAAATGTAAAATTGAAGAAATCTCGGCCAGCCAAGTGAAAAGTGGCAATTATTTCTCTATATCCAGTAAAATAAGTTATCTCGAATTTTAATAATTTTTGACAAAACACTCAATTTCTCTGTTCCCTTCCAATATTTCAACCACTAACTAGTATTTTAAGGTGTAATTTTAATAAACATTAGATAAAACTGTACGTTTTCTGCAGGAAAATACATTAATTTTTTTTTNTTTTTTTTTAAATAAAATCAAAACTCCTAAATTCAAAAACATATGTGGTTTTATCGGAAGTTCACAAATGTAACGTGGCAACTTAGCTCGTTTTCACATTTTTCGGTGCGGAATTGTAAAATTTTTGTCCATGACGCGCCACAATTTTTGTACAGGTAGGTCAATGTGCCTTGAACACCATTTATATATATACAAAAAAATTATTTTATTTATTTTTTAATATTAAAAATTTCTATACTTCAAAGCGTTTATAAAATATATTTACATATATGCACGGACGATTTTTAATATTTTTCATCCGTAAGCAAATCTTCAGTACCATAAAAGATTCAAACACATCAAAGTACAAGCAATGCAATGTCCAAGCTACCCAGTAGAAATTTTAAGCATACGACATCGCTGTTGGTGGCATGAGCTTGCTGCTGTGTATACATGCCAATATAAATGAACCTTCATTTCCATTTAACACGCGTGGTTTTTCAGAGCGTATGCGTACCTTAATCATGCACTTGTACTACTGCTGTATGCATATGGCGGTATTAATGTTTCAAATATACAAAATGCATTCATGGAACAGTATTAAAGCATTCTTACAAGATATGTATCCCCATATGTAAATGCTACTTTTCTGATACATTTTAATATACGGGGACATACAAACAAGTAGCATTTACATATTCAAATGCATATCTTGTAAAAGCCCGTTTGTGCTGAAAATAGTATCGTACAACACGTCTGTTCACTAAAATTTTTGTACAAGACTAAAAATATTACAAAAATTCCACTTCAAATTTATCAAGAAATTTGGTTACCACAACGACAACGTTCATTCGCTTGCAATTCGCTGGAATTTGGATTTATTCGTGGAAATTCATGACTACGCATGGATTGTTCACACTATTCACTCATATAGCAAGCATTCTTCACGAATGCATACAACCGTTTTCTACTGGGTAGTGCTACTCCACTGTACATGTGTATATGAATGTATGCATGTATGCGTGTAAAAATTGTCAATTCCAGATTGTGTTTAACCCATTTTAGCGGACATAGTTTTTTTGGCTCCAGCTGTTAATAACACACTATTTTACAACGCTTTTTATGTTTAATCTTTATGAAAGTTACATGTGTCGTCGAGAACATGGTTACATGCAGAATTTTAAATTAATTAATATTATTCTCCATACAAAATGCATGAGTGTTGCTTTATTAAATGCAAACTTATGCGAAAATCTAAATATTTCGTAAACGTAGGGTTAATATTTTCGCGCACGTGCCAATCTGGTGTCGATTCGTAGAAATTGAATAATTTGTGTTGACGGGAGCGGCGGAAATTTGATTGCAGAAATAATTTTAATGAAATTAATTTTACAAATACATTTGTACTATATACATAATATTAAGTTTATTAATTAATATCGGTATTTCGATAACAACCCATAATTTGTTAGACACAAATACGTACATACAGAGGCAATCAAAAGTGATTGCATGGTTCTTTTTTGTTTAATATTTACAATGTTTTTCCAAGAATGATAGAAAAGAAGATTGCGCCCTCAATTTTGCCGTGACGTCATAAACGAAACGGTATGAATGGTAGCAAAGAAAAAGTGTCAAAATCCCATACAAATGGTAAACAAAACTGCGAGCATTTGTGTTAAATTGTAAAATAATAAATGTTTATTAATTTATTATGAAAAATATTAGAAGAAACAAGTAAATAAATATACTGCGAATATATTAATGTAACCAGAAGTTGCCTAAGTGGAAATGCTGGGGACCAAAATATGTAAAAAAAATGGAAGTGGTTGCGTGTTTGCATTGAAAGTTTTATTGTGCACATATGTATAAATAAATATTATTGAATATTAAAAAATAATTAAAACTACGTTACAATTTTGGTGAATTTCCTTTTTTTCTTGTGAGCGGCTTCTTCAATTTCTTTATTGAGTTTTCTGATCTTGAAGAACATCCTCGCCCGGAAGAACAATTTCTTTACCTTAATATTGCAATTAATACTGGAAGATTGCTCAATATGTTTTTGTAAAAAATTACTTGTTATGAGCAACCCATTTCCATTAATTGCGTTAAAAATATTTTGTAGTAAGTTTAATTGATAAACGAGTTCTTTGTTGGTTTGGATAAGCCACCTTCACTCAGGTGATTTACCCAGGTATAACTTGAGTCAGCGCTACTCTGAATCGCAATGTCTTCCACTTCGTGTCGTAATTTGTGACATATATAGCCGGCAATATTTTCGAGGCCGTCATACGCCAATCCTTCCAGTTCCGCCATTTCCGTAGGTGTGTCGTCAACCTCAGGAGTAACACGCATTATGCTGAACATTACGCCTGAGAAAATTGTTTAAGATTATATAAATGTGTATATGTATTTTTTAAACATTTTTATTATTTACCTGTGAGAGATGGTTGTGCGCTTTCCAGATCAGGGGTGTCATCGACTTCTACATTTGCCGAGTTTGATATCACACCTTCGTTTCGTCCAAGTATATATAATTTGAGTCGATATTTGAATTCTTGCTGATCTGGATGATCATGCAAGAAGCCACCTTTTGCGCGAATGATACCAAAAAAATTTTCCAGTACGTCCTGGTTCAATCGATACGTTAAAATATATTGCGTGTTAAAACGTTTCTGCATACACGAAAATAGCGTCTTTAACGCATTATTTGATTGGATAATACCTGCAAATGTATAGAACCAAAACCAAGAATAAAATAATAATTAATATGGTGATAATTACATATATGTATAATAATTAATATATGTATTACATATATGTATATATATGTATATATCTACCTCTGTTAATAAATTAGTTGAAACTGTTGAATATTTCCATCGAATAACCAACGATTTTTTATTACCATTAGCTGCAATTTGAGAACTTTCTTGCTGCAGTAACATATTAACGATTTGCTTATTTTCTCTTCGCTGAACCCGCTGCTCCCGAAGAGTTGTCCCATCAGTTACTCGGAAGACAGTTGGCACAACGCCCCGCTTCAGTTTAAGCCTCGATGAAAAGCCTGAAAAATTAGGAACATTTCAGAAATTCGAATGCTATGCAAATAAAATAAATATATTTTACCCATTTCATATTGCATGAGGTTCATAAAATCATCATTTATAAAATGGTCCTTGCAAATAACACAATTTTTGTGGTTGAAAGGACTTGATCGCCGACAGAAACCAATCCACTTTTTTGCCAAAGCCACATCCGAAGGGAAAGAAAAATAGTTCTTTAACAACGATTTGTCGGAACTATCGTTGTTGCAACTTGCCACTGCACACTTCATTTATAAAAATAAACTTTTTCCAATTAAAATTATTTCAAATTCAATTAAAAAAACCGCCTTCTATTCAAATGCTTATGTTTTTGCGTTATTTTGTTAATTTTCTTTTCGCTTATGACGTCACCATGCGAACAGCTGATTGCCAAACTCAAACCGAAAAAGATAGCGGTTCGTCGAAGGCGCAATCTTCTTTTCTATCATTCTTGATGTTTTTCAAGTAAAAATTTTTTTGTTATTTTTTTATAAAAATATGGTTCATGCTTTAACCGAAACCACATAAGTCAAACTTTCAAAATTTATACAGAACGTAGAAAAATTAAACTAATTTTCATCTAAATTTTCTACTTTTTAATCTAAATTTTTAAAAAGTTTTGGGTACGCAGATAGATTGTTTATGTATGTAATTTTAGTGAAACAAGTGAAAGTTTTAAGCGGATAAAAAATCGCTTTAATTTTTAACGAATTTTTTTCCGACGTATTTTGCGGTTTTATGCGTATAACAGGTGTAATTGATAAAATATAGTATTTATTTTTTTTATTTTGTTTGCAAAAGGTTTTGCGCATTTTATTCTACAAGAAATTCGCTTTTATGTATATTGTTTAAGTGACTTGCGCTCACTTAAATTTTCAAAATGACTTGCGCTCATAACGACTTGCGTTCGCTTGAAATTTCTTGCAGGACTTGCGTTCATGCATCCCTGTTCGAATTCCACATTACAAGCATCCCTGCTCTAGTTGGAAGTTCGACAAATGCACGGGAATTGCTTCCCAGGGATGCTTATTGGCACATTGGGCCACTTCTATTGTTGCCTATAAATGCAACCGCCACCTTGTCATTCTTCCTTCTTTTTTCCACTGACGTCCAGCCGGATAGCAGCACATCGTGTCATCCACCGAGGGATCTCCGCTTATCAGGACCTCTACTCATCTATAAATTCATTCGCATTATCTTTTTAGTAATTTACGTGCTTGTACATTTTAATTTACTTTCCATTTTCATAAAATCATTCGCTTCGTGAATCTTCTAATATTGTTAAATATTAATTCTTGCGATCAATTTGTGATTTAAAATTATTCATACTTTCCGTCTATTATCATTCGCCTTTTCTACATACAGACGATTGTTATTCAAAGTCACATTCAAACATTAAAGTTTCTTGTATTATACTCATTCATACATACATGCGTAAGCATTCAACTATAATTTCATAGTTCTCTTTAAATATTGTAAATTTCATTATTGTTAATAAATACTACTTTTAATATCGAAACCAATATCGTAAATATTGAACATGGTCCTTCGAGCCGGATTTGATATTGGCAACGGGAAAACTAACTTTGAAAAATAGTTGTCGCCTGGCCACACTGGTTGCGACTGTCATTTTATTATCTCCTTTTCATTTTCGGCAGCATCAGCGAGCAGCAGCAAATTTAAACTCTCGTTTGCATTTTCAACCAAAATCTTTAAATCGGTAAAGTCTTTAATTTAATACAGTTTTTATAAAATTCTGCCAGCGATTTCGGCTGCCCAACGTGGTATTCCAAATAAATAAGCAAATTCATATCTGCAACAAGTGCGTCGTGGGATTGCTCAACGAGGGACACAACTTACATCGTGGGAATTAAAATACGGCGCGGGACCCCATTTGCATCGTGGGATCCAACTTACATCGCGAGAGTCCATAAGTATTCAACCATGGTAAAACCCCAAACACGCAAGTAAGTCCCAAAATACAATTTTCTTGATTTTGCAATCATAAATATATACATACATATTCCCGTTACTCTAAACGGTTTTAATATACATATGTACGTACACGCGAAAACCCACTACTCGTTGGGAGTCTAAAATTTAATTCGCCATATTCGTTGATGTACATATGTATGTATGTATCTACTTATGTAGAAAAAACACACGCTAGCGTAGCAATTTTATTCGATACTCCTACCGCTAATTCCTCCTTGGAAATTTACTGGTTGCGCCAGCGCTATTGTTCCGGTCACATACATTCTCGTATGTATGTACATATATACATCTCTAGTTTCAAAAGGCTCTGTGTGGGTTTTTGATGCATAAAATTTGCCGTTTGCGCCGGCGTTAGAAACTTTGCCATATTATTCGCGTATTTATGTACATATTTATGTACGTATGTACATACATCCTTACGTATTGGCATTGTTTTTGAATTTGTTTGCATCGTTCTTTGCATGTCTTTGCATATTCCTTTCGGGGTGGCTGCGCTGCCTATAATTTCCAATCAGAATCGCTACTGTCAAAAGCGATACACTTGAAGACAAACAAGTAAGAACGTCTAAGTTCGGGCGGAGCCGAACATTAAATACCCGGCGCAAGTATTAAATATATGTTTTTTTCACCTTTCCAAAAGCTACCGCTAGATGGTAAGCCGGGGTGTATCAATTTTGAGTAAATTAGCGTCTTTAAATTTCGAAATATTGAAGTTTCAAGCATTTCTGAAATTTACCGTTATATGAAAAGCGGCCGTAATTTTAGTCCGATTTCCACCATAACCACACCGAGTTTGGTATAAATTGGTAGAACGGTTACCGATATACATATATGTGATCATAAGTGGGCGCTGCCACGCCCATTTTCCAAAATTTTACCATTAACGTATTTGTTGGTTGAGAATTGTTGCAAGCATCAATTTTGAATAAATTAGCTTCAATATTTACTGATTTATCGAAGATTTTGTATTTCTTTAAATTACCGTTACCGTTACCGTTACCGTGCTGTGCCAAGTGTGGAAGAAATTAGTGCAGCGGTTACCGAGATACACCCATGTAACCATAAGTGGGCGTGGGTACGCCCATTTTCCAAAAATTTATAACGCTCTTAGTTCCCGTCTAAAAATTGTTGTAAATATTAATTTTGAGTGAATAATCTTTAGTAGTTACTAAAATATCGCAGTTTTCGTATTTCCGAAAATTACCGTTATATGGGATGTAGGCGTGGTTATTGTCCGATTTTTTAAATTTTCGGCCATTTAGTATGCTGTATCAAGGCCAACAACTGTGCCAAGTTTGGAAGAAATTGGTGCAGCGGTTACCAAGATATACACATGTAAACATAAGTGGGCGTGGCTACGCCCATTTTCCAAAAATTTATAATATTCTTATTTTTCGTCTAAAAGTTATTTTAAATATCAATTTTGAGTGAATTATCTTCAGTAGTTACTAAAATATCGCAGTTTTCGTATTTCTGGAAATTACCGTTATATGGGAAGTGGGCGTGGTTACAGTCCGATTTCGCCCATTTTCAATACCAACCTACCTTGGATTAAGGGGAAACTACATACCAAATTTCATTTTTCAATTTTTGCTCGAGTTATCGTGTACACGGACGGACGGACAGACGGACAGACGGACGGACAGACAGACATGGCTTAATCGATTTCTTTTTTCATCCTGATCATTTATGTATACATTTGTCTATATCTATCTCGATTCGTTTTGGCTGTTACAAACAANTTTATGTATACATTTGTCTATATCTATCTCGTTTCGTTTTGGCTGTTACAAACAACCGTTATGTGAACAAAATTAATATACCCTTGTGCACAAGTGCGCTCGGGTATAAAAAGCTTACTTTTGCAAAACTTTAAAATTCTTTTTTTTTTCCTATACATATGTACATACATACGCCTTGATATGCATATGAACGTATGTGTGTAAAACCCTGAAAGTTCGTGTCACAATTTTTACCACTGCGCATACATATTACTTTGCAACTTGCTGGTTGCACCAGCGCATTTCTTTTGCTTAAATATACATAGGGTTGTATATGTATATATTTTCAATACACTCGTGTTTTTGGGTAAATCCATTTGTGCCGTTTGCGCCGGCGTTGGAACATTGCCTTATTATTTGCTTATTTATGTACATATGTATGTATTTACATACATACGTACATACGTATTTGTGTTTCATTTGCAATTCGTTGCTTTCGTCAACACAACGAGTTGATATACATAAAATCTAATAAGATTCGCTGTTGACAAAATCGATACACTCCGAGAAAAAAAGGCTACATTTATAAAAATTTTAAAATCATTTGCATGAATTTGATTTTTTATCTTTTCCATTTATATNTACGTATTTGCGTTTCGTATGCAATTCGTTGTTTTCGTCAACACAACGAGTTGACATAGATGAATGCTAATACGAATCGTTGTTGACAAAAGCTATACACTCAGAGAAAAAAAGGCTACATTTATGAAAATTTTAAAATCATTTGCATGAATTTGATTTTTATTTGTTGCATTTACATATATGCGTTGGTGAATATACTTATACATATATACTAACCCATAATATTATTCAAGTGGTTCATTACGGGCACCTACATAAATAGTTATACCTACAACCCTCAACCCTACCCCGATACATATATATATATATATTTTTATACATATAGGTAGGTACAAACCATATGTACCTCTAATTTGTATACAGCTATACGGGAAAAAGTCCACAACTCGAATGTTTTCTTGTCTCTCGAATACATCGGTTTTGGTAAAGTGTGTTAAAGATTCGTTCGCAATAATTTAACCAAACGTTGTTTCCGTCAACATAGACATTTAAACCATTTAAATTGATTTCAAGACTTTTTTCGTGATATAAACGCACGGGTACATACGGCTGTGCGGTGGTCCGTGGAAAACCAGTGCGTTACGTGCGTTAACGTAGACAGTTTAAAATACATAGAAGTGAATTTCGAAAATCCATATGTTTGCGTTGCGTTACTTGCGGTTATGCGAGACATCATAGATAATCAGCCGGAATAATTGTACCATTCAATCAAGTGCGAAATTAATTCGAATACGAGCCACGCTTTTACTTTGCCATATTCGAATTAACTTAAAAACAAAACCCAAAACTTTCTTTGTAAATCAAATTTAAATCTTTAACCTGGTTCACGGTTACGCGGTGCGGTTTGCGTCGGTCGCTAATCGATCTCATATCGATCGGCAGTCATATTAATACGTACCTATTACCATATTTTCCTATATATTATATTTTACTTCACACGTATATATATTATATTTTACTTCACACGTATATATCATAATTTACTTCACACGTATGTATTTGTGGTTAATAGAAAATAAAGGTCGATTTTTACGTTTTTACCGTATGACTCGCTGCGTACGTTAGCGTAGTATACAATTTCTTTATAGAACTAAGCAAATAGTTCATGTCCCGGTACGGATAGAAACAAAAGCCGACATTTATTTTGAATAAAACCAATTTCTCTCCTGAATGGTTTGCGAACTGTAAGCCAAACAGTTATAAACTTCTATCCCGTGTTAACGGTCCAATTACAAAGTCTGAAGAACGTTAAATAATTTTTGCACAAATTGTTTTCTCAAACTTTTCGGTTGATCTGATTGGTACATTTTTCGATCCCGTCGAAGTTTCGTCAACTTTGTTTTATCTCTCTCTAAAGGTTGTTTGGTACGTTTTCCATTCACCTTAACAGACGACGAAAGTTCGTCTATATTTTTTCTCACTCGCAAGGTTTATTGGTACGTGTACCATTCACCTTAACCTACGGCGAAGGTTGAACATATTGGCGACATATCGCATCTGTTTTCCGGATTTTGAGCTCCAAGAGCTTGCGTTCATATATCTAAATCACCTTTCCATTCCACATACAAAACAGAGAAATACCCAGTAAAATCCGATCTCTCGACTTAGCCAAAAGTGTCTAGTTCGAAGTAAATAAAGTTTTCCTGGTTACATCTACCTTATTGGTCTCACGTTAAGAGACCAAGGGCTTTCGATCTATATCTCTTCAAGAAAGCTAGTTTGGCTGCTGCTGTTTACAGTATCCCGATTTTCCCTCTTTGCCGAACATAAGCACTTCCGCTTCGCAATAGTTATATGAAGTCATGGCGACTGAATCAGCAATAATGGCAGATTTTCTTTTCGATTCCAACAACATTATAACTTTCTGTGAACATTTTGAAAAGGAAGATCCGGAAGACCACACTGATACTTTGCTGGAAATCAAGCTTCAGGATCTCAATGCACGATGGGAAAGGTTACAACTCTCATATCGAAAAGTCTGCCTTACTGATGAAAAATATGTTCCCAACGACTTCAAAGAAGAAGCGGGTAACAAATTCCAACTATGTACTGATGGTTTTTATATCTGCAAGTCCCACATTCTGGATCAGCTCGAACTTTTTCAAGGTAGCTCATCCAATCTAGCTAACACTTCCCAGCAAGCCAACCTAACCCGTCATTCCATGTCGTTCGTCGTCAACGCTATACCATGTATCAAGGTTTCACCTTGTGATACCCAAATTTTCTATGGAAGCTATGAGGACTGGCCAGCCTTTCGTGACATGTTCACGGCTGTGTATCTCAACCATCCCAAGCTAACACCGGCACAGAAACTCTATCACTTGCGAAACAAAACTCGTGGTAAGGCTGGCTCCATAGTAAAGCACTACACCTTGTGCGATGAAAATTTCCCTCTTGCTTGGGAAGCGTTAAGAGCTCGTTTCGAAAACAAACGCATCCTAATCGACAAGCAGCTGAAAACGCTCTTCAACCTGCCTTCTGCTAATTCCGAGAATAGCGAAGCGATTCAAGGAATCCAAAATACCATAAACGATTGCCTTCCGTGCCTAAAGTCTCAAGGAGTTTCAGTTTCCGATTGGGACCCAATCCTAATCGATCTATGTTCCACCAAGCTCCCAGATGAAACGCTTTCACTCTGGGAACAATCTCTGAAATCTCGTAAAGAGCTCCCCAACTGGTCCCAAATGGACGAATTCCTAACCAGTCGGAACGAAGTGGTGGAGCGTTTATACGGGTATAAAACTACGAATCATCATCATTCGCAAGAACAACTTTCGTTCAAATGTAAGCTGTGCAATAACAGCCACACCCTTAAGTTCTGTTCTGAGTTCAAAAAACTCAACGTTCAAGAACGCACCAAGTTCGTAGAACAAAATGGTTATTGTACCAATTGCTTGGCTTACAATCATATTTTAAACGATTGCTTCAGTGCATTCCGATGTTTTCATTGCAAAAAGAACCACCACACAATGTTGCATCCTACCCCAACTACCAAATTGATTCCCAAAACACCTAGTAGGAACAACAACTTCAAACCACCAAAAAATCAACCACCTCAAGGGTCAAAGTCTTCTAAAAATGCAACATCTTTGCTGCTAACTCAATCATCCGAACCTTCATCCAGTAAGTCAAGACATCCGATCTTTGACATTACCGAAGACAATACCCTATCTGAGGAATCTCCTACTTATCTAGCAGATAAACCATCGAATATCCAAGCCAATTTTTCTACCAGCAATGAAAAAACATTGCTTCCTACAGCCCAAGTACACATCGAGCACTTGGGTGAATTCTATACCCTCAGAGCCTTAATCGATCAAGGTTCTCAAAAAACCTTTATTTCTGAAAAGATTCAAAATCGATTAAAACTTCCAACCAATCGAGAAAACTTTTCTATAACTGGTATGGGCGGTAAGATAGTGGAAAATGCAACTCGCGTTTGCCATGTTACTCTCGTGGCTAAACGAAATAACATTCGCATCAATACCAAAGCGATTATTCTCCACAAACTTACCAGTTTCCTACCGACATTCCAAATGAAGAAACCAGATTTATCCGAACTCAGGGATCTGGACCTCGCCGATCCATATTTCTTCAAACCATCGCAGATCGACCTAGTAATAGGCAGCGATCTTATACCAGAAATCCTACTCCCNAACTTCCAACTAATCGAGAAAACTTTTCTATAACTGGTATGGGCGGTAAGATAGTGGAAAACGCAATTCGCGTGTGCCACATTACTCTCGTGGCGAAACGAAATAACATTCGCATCAATACCAAAGCGATTATTCTCCACAAACTTACCAGTTTCCTACCGACCTTCCAAATGAAGAAACCAGATTTATCCGAACTCAAGGATCTGGACCTCGCCGATCCATATTTCTTCAAACCATCGCAGATCGACCTAGTAATAGGTAGCGATCTTATACCAGAAATCCTACTCCCGGGAGTCAAGCATACAATTCTTGGTAGTCTTCTTGCGCAAAATACCATATTCGGATGGTATTTAAGTGGACCTTTAAAAACCACCGAATTTTCCACTTTTCATACGTACGTAATGGAAGATACCAGCGAAAACCTCAATTCTCAATTAAAGCGATTTTGGGAATTAGAGGAAGTCTCAGAAACACATCCACCTTGAGCCGCGGATGAGTTTTGTGAAAATCTTTACCAAGATACCACTTATCGACAAAGCGATGGACGGTATGTAGTTCGGCTACCCTTTAAATCCGAGTTTCCATCCAAGCTTGCGCTCGGTCCATCTCGGACCCAAGCGATGAAGCAAGCCATACGAATGGAGCATATGCTCAATAAAAAGCCTGATCTTAAGGAAGAGTATAGCCGTGTTTTAGAGGAATATTTATCACTTGACCATATGAAACCCAGTTCTCCCGATGAAATCCATGAAAATNTACCCAAATGAGTACTCTAAACTCTCGAGCAAACAACCAATCGCCAAAAAGAGCTCACTTTCGACGTCAAACCCCTTTATGGATACAAATGGACTTCTCCGAGTAAATGGCCGGTTAGCAAACTCCTTTCTCTAGTATAATGAGAGATATCCTGTTATCGTGCCTGAATCTTCTCGATTCTGTTATTTATTCCTACAGTTTTTGCATAATTTATTGATGCACGCAGAACACCAACTCATGATTAGAACTGCAAGACTTAAATCCAAGGTCAAAAACTGCGTGCGAAATTGTAAATATGCACGATTTTCAAACAAAATACTCGTTCACAAATCATGGCAGCCCTACCGCCAGAGCGTTCAACCTTCTCACTACCATTCACCTACACCGGTCTTGATTTTGCAGGACCGTTCGAGGTCAAATCATCACCACTTAGAAAATCACCAATGCTCAAAGGATACGTTTGTGTTTTTATTTGTTTCTCAACTAAAGCAATTCACTTAGAGCCGTGCTCCGAACTTACCACCAAAGCTTTTCAAGCCATGTTCTCCCGGTTCTTTGGGAGACGCGGCCTCCCACAACGCGTCTTCTCCGATAATGGAAAAAATTTCGTAGGCGCAAGTAGGGCCTACCGCCAAGATTTCAAACGATTCCTTAAAGAGTCATCCGAGGACGTACGATCCTAATATTCCACCCATGGCTTTCAGTGGCAGTTCTTACCACCAACTGCTCCTCACATGGGCGGTCTGTGGGAGGCAGCCATCAAAAGCTTCAAACTCCATTTCAAACGAATCGTTGGGAGTAATAATTTCACTTTTGAAGAGCTCGCCACACTGCTGGCTCGCATCGAAGGAATGTTGAACTCTCGACCACTCTCCCCCATGTCAGATAATCATCAAGAGCTTTTAGCCCTAACGCCTGGTCATTTCTTGCGTGGAGCTCCTCTGATTGCAGCGCCAGAACCCCAAATTGACAACCTTTCGCTTCAAAATCGGTGGGAGAAATTAAAGCTCCTGCATGAACAGTTTAGTCAGCGCTGGAAAGATGAATACCTTAAAGAATTACCTCAAGGGTATAAGTGGAAACAGCCGCACCACAATCTTTCTGTTGGCGACTTCGTCGTCATCAAAAACGAACTATTACCTCCAAATGAATGGCGTTTAGGCAGAGTTGAAAAGGTTTATCATGGCTCGGACCACAAAGTCCGCGTTGCCGACATTCGAACGCAACATGGTACTTTGACCAGGCCAATTGTCAAACTATGTCCGCTCCCGATTCAAACAGACTTATCTCATCCACTGCCCTGACAAAAGTTTACACAATTCTGCTTTCTAACCACCATAGTCATAAGTTTTCTGACCGCTTTCAATAAAACAAATCTCATTTACAGGGAATCGAAAGTGTACGCTCCGTGGAAGCTATTGTCACGTAACACCAGGCCTTCACGCCCGCCTTGTGATCCCGATGTGCATCAGTGCCTCATATTTTTTAAATACCATGCCTTACGGTTTTGCAAAGAGTTCCAGATCATGGGAGTAGAGGAACGAAGGGTTAAGGTGCGGTTCTTGGACTATTGCCCAAATTGCTTGGCCCGCACCCACAGTCATGTCAGGGATTGCCGCTCAGATGGGAGGAGCAAAATCTGCAAACAGTTGCACCACACCCTCTTGCACCGTCCGACACCTGAGGAGGAGGAAGTTTCGGCTCCGGCCCGGCAACCAACGGCACGGCCAACGGATGCTCGTGCCCGCATAGAGCTAGACAGAGCCATTCGTGCATTGCAACGTCTGCGAACTACACTTGCACCGGTGCAACGGGGCCGGCATGTTTAAGTGACTTGCGCTCACTTAAATTTTCAAAATGACTTGCGCTCATAACGACTTGCGTTCGCTTGAAATTTCTTGCAGGACTTGCGTTCATGCATCCCTGTTCGAATTCCACATTACAAGCATCCCTGCTCTAGTTGGAAGTTCGACAAATGCACGGGAATTGCTTCCCAGGGTTGCTTATTGGCACATTGGGCCACTTCCAGTGTTGCCTATAAATGCAACCGCCACCTTGTCATTCTTCCTTCTTTTTTCCACTGACGTCCAGCCGGATAGCAGCACATCGTGTCATCCACCGAGGGATCTCCGCTTATCAGGACCTCTACTCATCTATAAATTCATTCGCATTATCTTTTTAGTAATTTACGTGCTTGTACATTTTAAATTACATTTCATTTTCATAAAATCATTCGCTTCGTGAATCTTCTAATATTGTTAAATATTAATTCTTGCGATCAATTTGTGATTTAAAATCATTCATACTTTCCGTCTATTATCATTCGCCTTTTCTACATACAGACGATTGTTATTCAAAGTCACACTCAAACATTAAAGTTTCTTGTATTATACTCATTCATACATACATGCGTAATCATTCAACTATAATTTCATAATTCTCTTTAAATATTGTAAATTTCATTATTGTTAATAAATACTACTTTTAATATCGAAACCAATATCGTAAATATTGAACACATATGGTAAAAAGTACAAGCCGTCCGCAATAAAAAATCTGTAAAAAGCGACGCTATTTTTTAGCCGCTTAAAACTTGCACTTGCTTTTCTACCGATCTATCATTCTAAAAATTCAGATTAAAAAGTTAAAAATTTAGACCAAAATTTGTTGAATTTTTCTAAGTTTTCTATAAAGTTTGACTTATGTGGTTTTTTGGTTAAAGCATGAACCATATTTTTATACAAAAAAAATAACGAACAAATTTTAACCGCGGGCAGCATTTGTTTATTTGCATATGTGCATAGATATAAATGCATCTACATAGGTATGTATATGTATTTACAAACATTTTTATGCGCTTGTCTTTTAGCGTGTTTAAAATTTGTTTAATAAAGAATTTACTAATTGTTGACGAAAATATGGTTTACAAAATTTTCGCAAATTTATAGGTATTAATTAATTGGAATTCTTATGAAAATAACGTTTTCCCAAAATTTATGCAGACATTTTTTGAAATAATTAAAAAGGTTTTCGATTTAAATCAATGAAAGGGTCATTAAAATAACTATCAAATTCATTTTGTTGATAGATATAAACGTGCGCAAAAATAAATAACATTTCACAATTGCTAATTTATTCGAATTCTGTTATTTTGGCCCGCTCTGCGCTCACGCTGTTAAAAAAATGGCGAACTTCTAGAGAAATCGATGTTAAAAATTTAACGTGGTGAACTTCTAGAGCATTTCTGATCTATTACAAAATACCAACGAGTAGCGTATTGCTGCTTCTCTGTTTTTAACGTTCTCTGGCTAAGAGAACGTGAATCAAAGCCCGCTCTCCGACTTAAATACGTTCGGTACCAAGAACTCACTTCAGGTGAGCAGCTCTTTACGAATTATCATATCCACTTGTGCATTCCCGCCAGAGAACTTAGATAGATAGAGAAGGTGCAAACTGAAAGTGGAAACTATTCGCGGACGAAAAATTAACAGCGTCAGAAAAGTTCAAGTCGGAATGTAGAAATTCTGTTAATATAATGTTGATAACATAATACAATGTTGAGCAACATGAAATGTGATGTTCTTTGCGAGCAAATAAACGAAAATATTTTGACTTGTATAGTTTGGATTAAAGCATAAATTTAATTGAAAAACATTGCAAATATTAAACAAAAACCACCATGCACTCACTTTTGATTGCCAGTCTATGTACATTATGGTGGTCCAAAAATGCATGTGAAAAGGTAAAGTCGGAATTGTTATACTCTCACCCCCTAGGATTGTTCTATACCAAAAAAAAATATACCCGTAAAGTTTTCCATGTATTTTATATGGGGAAAAAATAACTTTTCATAGAAATGGTATAGAATAGTTAAAAATCAATATTTTTCTATCGGAAAACTCTGTTTATCTGCAGGAGATTCCCAATAATAATACCCAGTTGTTTATATAACCATTTTTTCATTGCAACTATAATTAATAGGCCCGCCAAAAACCCACAAAAACCCTAAAAATGCAATGGGGCGACCACTAAAAAATCGTTAGTATTAAAAAATGGTTAAATAAACACTTGCGTATTATTATTGAAAGTCTTCTGAAGAGAACCTGAGTTTTCCGATCGAAAAATATTGATTTTCCAAAATTCTATACCATTTCTACGAAAAGTTTTTTCCAATATAAAAATACATGGAACACTTTGAGCGCTTTGAGCGACCTCTGAATATTATTTGATTTCAAAATAAAAAAATACTGGTATACTTACGGTGACCATCCGTCCTGTATTATACGGGACAGTCCTCTTTTTTGACCTATTGTCCTGGTAATTTATTTATTTTATACGGGACGCCAAATGTTCTGTATTTCTTTTAATGTCCTGTATTTGTTAACAGCTCATTAAAATGGCATGAAGGTGATTTAAGTGATGTTTTAGTAAGTTTTGCTAATTTTTCCATAGGTTATTTAGTGCCTATTATTTATTTTATGAAAGTAAAGCTCTTTTCCCAACGAAAACCATATAATACCAAATTTCTAATTACAATATTTAGAAAAAAATTTGGTTTGCAGTTTTGTAACTCATTGAAATGTAGTATAATAAAGTGCGAGTGGAAAGTGCTGCTTATTTGCTTCTCTTTCAAAAAAATGGTCGAACATACTTACTTACTGAAAAAAATGCGTAACACCGTAAAAAAAAATGAAATTGCCAAAAATTAATGGTAAGCCTTAGCGACTTAAAATTGCACTTTGTTATACTAAAATTTAACGGATTTTTTCCAACAAATGTGTCGGGGAAAAATCTCGAGAAAATAATCCTAAATATTTGTGATGTTACTAAAAGGATACTGTTTCAGGGCCAATACATCTAGGATCATTGAAGAAGGCTTTAAGATCTGTAAGCTGTTGTGGAAAAAATTTGCAAAATTATTTTTTGTCCCGTACTCGGCTCCCATAAATATGGTCACCGTAGGTATACTTTTTTTCGATATAGAACAATCTAGGGGTGAGAGCAGTACAATTCCGACTTTACTGTTTTTGGACCACCCTAATGTATATATATACATATGTGTTTTTAAAATTACCTACTTGTTCTCTGACATAAATACATACATGCATACATGCATATATTCCCTGCAGGGAAACCGCGGACTAGTGAATCAAATTTCTAGTTCCGTACTAGGTCTTTGTCGTCAAAGTGGAACTAGTCCGATAGGAACTAGATCCCCACCAGTACAAAATCGGCGAAAAGTGGTACTAATTTTTTTCAGTTTTTTTCTTTAGAAATCTATATCTAAAGTGACGAATTTAGAACTGGTTCGGAACTATCGAATAAGGGATGCAGAACGAACTAGATCTTATTTGTCGAATTTAGAACTTGTTCGGAACTATCGAATAAGGGATGCAGTGGGGGCTTGTTTACTTTACATAGATATGTGTTCGGCGGCTTTTTCGTTCATATACGCTTCTATTCTGTGCTTCGCAGATGCTTTTTCATAGCTTGGTAATACAAAACTAAAATTTGTGTTAACATTTCAACATCTTGGGACCATCTGGAATCTAAGAAATAACAGCGAGCACCTCTGCAAACTCAGCTACAGCTAAAGGTATGTAAACGTACATTTCTTACAATCATTCAAACAAATTCAATTTCAAATTGAAAACACATTTCTTCCAAAATGACTTAAAATCGCACACACGGAAGAACCAAAAAGATTGAAAAATCATGATACTTTTTTCTTTCGTCTGTCGATTTTAGAACTGGTTCGGAACTATAGAATTTAGGACTAGTTCAGAATTATCTAAAAAGGGATGCAGCGGGGGGCAATTGACACTTCCTAGGACATCGCCATGTTAAATTCGCCAGTTGCTTGCATGAAAAAGAGATTTATCGCCAACCAGTACTGGGTATAAATGTACTAGAAGCGCACCAGATCATGTATGTACATACATACATACGTATGTGCATATTTCAGCCAAATACTACGCACATGCATACATATGTACAACTCAGCATACATACATAATCACGCACATATTCAAGTACAACAAGAAAT
This sequence comes from Rhagoletis zephyria, assembly GCF_001687245.7. NCBI lineage: Eukaryota > Metazoa > Arthropoda > Insecta > Diptera > Tephritidae > Rhagoletis > Rhagoletis zephyria. The sequence continues at coordinate 53,523 of NW_016158967.1, read as the reverse complement.
ATTTCATTCGTAAACGCATTCGCGTATTTCTCAAGGCCAAATAAATTCATTCATAACAACCGCAGCACATCTCCCCGCAAATTCATCACCTACAAGCGCAACTTTTTCAGTCCGACACAAAAATTCTAAAATCTAAAATTTAAGAAATCTCGGCCAGCCAAGTGAAAAGTGGCAACTATTTCTCTATATCCAGTATAATTGGTTATTTCGAATTTTGGTAATTTATGGTAATTTTTGGCAAAACAATCCATTTCTCTGTTCCACAACAATATTTCAGTCATTAACTAGTATTTTAAGGTGTAATTGTAATTAACATTAAATAAAGTGAACGTTTTCTGCAGGAAAATACATTATTTTTCTTTTAATAAAATCAAAACTCCTAAATTTACAAACATATGTGGTTTTATCGGAAGTTCACAAATGTAACGTGGCAACTTTGCTCGTTTGCACATTTTTCGGTCCGAAATTGTAAAATTTTTGTCCATGAAGCGCCTCGATTTTGGTACAGGTGGGTCAATGTACCTTGAACACCGTTTGTATAATTACAAAAAAATTATTCTATTTAGTTTTGAATATTAAAAATTTCTAAACTTCAAAGCGTTTATAAAAATATATTTACATATATCCATGGATGATTTTTAATTTTTTTCACCCGTAAGCAAATCTTCAGTACCATAAAAAGATTCAACCACATCAAAGTACAAGATATGCTCTGTCCAAGCTAGTGCTAGTCCACTGTATATGTCCATATGTATCCTTGCATGTATGCGTATGCGGACATAGTTTTTTTCATTCCAGCTGTTAATATAACATGAATTTTTTAGTTAATTTTCATGAAAGTTACACGTATCGTCGAGAACATGTTTACATGTAGAATTTTAAACGAATTATTATTATTCTCCATAAAAAATGTACGAGTATGGCTTATTAAATGTTAACTTATGCGAAAACCTAATTATTTCGTAACCTAGGGTTAATATTGATGGCGTCGTGGCAATTCCCAGAAATTTAATAATTTGTCTGTGGATGGAGGACAGCGAGGGGAAGACGAAAGCAGATCAATAGCAGAGAACTTAGATAGATAGAGAAGGTGCAAATTTGTGGAACGTAAAATTGTTTGGCTGAAAAATAAATCCATGGAATTTCACCACATTGCGATTAACATTTGAACACGAGTTACCAGCAAAAAACGTAAATATTCTGTTATGTTGCAAGTGCCTGGCTGCGTTGCTAGGTAGCTGGTGAATGCAGAAATATTCATGTATATGTTTTTATAAAAATTAATAAATTAAAAGTTAAATTATATGAATTGTACTTTTATATCAGTTAGCATTTCGGATCTTCATATATGCATGACCATTTGTTAAATATAATTTATTGAGTAGTTAATATTGCTTTAACGACATAAAAAAATCCAAAAACTCAAAAAGCATGTGTTCAAGTTCGCTTCTTGTACGAGTATATAGTATATGTATATATAAATATATATAATATATGTATATAATAGGTAGTAAAAATGCATGTTAGTTGAAAAGAATTCTAAAATTGGTAAAAAATTCATATTAATAGTTTTGATTAACTAAACAAAATATGAAAATTGTTTATATTGTATTAAGTTATATCAAAATTCTTGTTCGAAGAAACATACATACATATGTATGTGCCGGTGTATGCTCTCACTCCAAAACTTATGAAAATTATGTACACATGCAATTGGCAAACTCTTTGGTGACTTGTCGTCGGCATTTCAAAGGGGCTTTTGTTCGAAAGAATCTATTTTTTTTCTTATGGTAGCTGCTATGCTATTTACATATAATGCAACAAACCACAATTTTCTAGCTGCTTTAGTTTTTTCACAATTTCACTTTAAACATGGACACATTGACAAAAAAAAAACGTACAAATGCAATGCACTTGTTAACTTCAAGGTGTTTTCTTGAAAAGTAATTTTTGAGTTTTATGAACATTTATTTTGAGCAAATGTGTTACATGGTCATTTTCCACTGCAATACTCGTATTACATGTAATTAATGGGGCATATTCATAGTCAAAATAAAGTTATTTTTCATGGCAGAAATACACTCGGAGGTTTGCGATTGCCTGCCGAGGGACGACCGCCGTTAAGAAAAAACCTTTTTATATATTTTTGCGATGTTGCTTTGACCAGGGCTTGAACCCAGACGTTGCGGAGTGGAAGCACGCACTGCTTACCACTACCGACGAGCGGTTTATTGCTAATTAGTTTAGAGTTTATAAAGGATTTTCTTTTGTAAAATTTTGTCGTAAGCGTCATTTGTCCACAATTTGGCAGCCAGTTTGTATGAAATACGACAAAATGTGATTAAAATTTCTACCAAATTAACGACACTTTTTACTCAATATCCCGGAAACTAAAGGATATATCCGAAAATGGAGAACGCCATTTTTAAGATATTGATTAGTTTAATATGACTGCATCACCAACTAAATTTTTACTAAATTATCGAAAAAGTTGTAGTCAAAATCTCGGAAACTAAAGGAGATATCTAAAAACTGATAACACCAATAGAAAGACCTTATTTCAAAATATATAACTGCATCTAGAACTAAAAATCGTCAAAATGTCGCTTACGACAATATTTTACCCATGCGACGATATGTGTTGATCTACGAGTACCATTTTTAACTGAGATGACTAACCTTTTAGAATTTTTCGAATCAGTTAAAGGAAACTCAACTTAAAAGTTAGTACAAAATATTGCAAAGAAGTACATTTGACTGTACTTCGAAGTACGAAGTACAACGGCTCAAAAAGAGGTACTGTACTTCCGAAAGAAGTACGGTTGGTCACATTATGCATATATGAAGATCCGAAATGCTAACTGATATAAAAATACAATTCATATAATTTAACTTTTAATTTATTTAATTTTATAAAAACATATACATGAATATGTTTCTGTATTCACCAGCAACCTAGCAACACAGCCAGGCACTTGCAACATAACATAACAATAACATAACAGAATATTTACGATTTTTGCTGCTAACTCGTGTTCAAATGTTCATCGCAATGTGGTGATATTCCATGGATTTATATTTCAGCCAAACAATTTTACGTTCCAAAAAGTTGCACCTTCTCTATTTATCTAAGTTCTCTGATTCCCGCACACATACATACATACGCACTGTAATCAAAACAAACTTTCTGTTTTTTCGTATTTCTTAACTCACCACTGCTGTGACAAAGCGTAGCTTAGCCGTATACTCGGCTTCATACGTTAATATTTGTACATACCTACATACGTACGTACATTTTTACACTCCACATATTCTGCACATTTGTACATACGTGCTAACAAAGAATATTATCACACGAATATTATCCATAACGCGATAATAAGTGAGTTCAAGATATTAAGTTACATGCAATCTAGTAGGGAACACTTCCAAATTGCATTTGTTTAGATAGTGATAAACAGGGACCGGAAATGCGGATTTTTAGGACCTAAGAACCTATAAAATAAAATAGCGAAAAAGGCAGGAAAAGGTAATAGGTATTGCAAAAAAGGCAAAAAAGGCAAAACAAAATAGCGAAAAAGGCAGGAAAAGGCGGTAGGTATTGCAAAAAAAGCAAAATAAGGCACTAAAAAGAAGACAGAAAATACGAAGAACAATCAAAAAATACATTTATTTTAGAAATGTTTATATTACAAGTAAAAAGAGAAAAACTATGAACTAGTTTCATTATATGAAAAATTTGTACTTTGAATCTTTGACTATTTTATCCTTTCGAGTT